>NC_142811.1:4894013-5090100 GCF_049724085.1 Artemia sp. Qi Xiang Cuo
CCTTTCATGCTTGATCAGAGATTCAATCACCATCTCCATTCCGCATTATAAATTTTGAATCTTTTACTTACAAAAATTGTGATGATTTTGGATGATAATTATGATGGTCGTACGGATTTTCACGTCAGCCTAGTGCAAAAGGCTTAACTTAACGTTAGCTTAACCTAATTTAACGACTTATCATGGAAAATTAAGTACATAATGTGAAACTCGCTTAATACTTAAGAAATAGATAGTATGCTTATTATAATCGTAATACTCAAGAGAAAAATAATAAAAAAATATATTTTAAAAAATCTGAGACACATTGAGAGAGAAAGAGGATTCGGGGGGGGGGGTATATTTTTTTAAGGTTTTGATCCGGAGAATGGATACGCACTCGCACTTTGTTTTCTATGTGATGAATTGTACGGACAACGAAGACGAAGAACGAAAAAAATAATTAAGAAGACGATTAGACAAGGGTAGCTTAACATAAGAGGTGGTAACAATAATAAAGGGGGTAACTTTCCCAAGTGTTAGGGTAAAAGTAAGAATGTTGTCTTTATTTTAATTCATGATTTTGGTATTCTGAAATTACATTAAGGTTTTGATCCGGAGAATGGATACGCACTCGCACTTTGTTTTCTATGTGATGAACTGTACGGACAACGAAGACGAAGCACGAAAAAAATGTTTAAGAAGACGATCAGACAAGGGTAGCTTAACATAAGGGGTAGTAACAATAATAAAGGGGGTAACTTTCCCAAGTGTTAGGGTAAAAATAAGAATGTTGTCTTTATTTTAATTAATGATTTTGGTATTCTGAAATTACACCTTTCAATTAAAATTCCTTGTTATTTAACTAAAGAATAATCAATAGTTTTTAAAATAGTAACAAGGAATGATAAAAAAATTCCTGAAATTTAGATTATTTTTCCTTCCATCATGAACCTTAATATTTTTAAGTAAAAGGATCTTTTCAAAGCAAAAAAAATCGCAATAGTTTGTTAAATTGAATTAATTTCAATTTATGAGCCAATTAATTATATAATTTATTAGTCAATTAAGATCAATTAATTTCAACCAATAATGTCTATTTTGACTACTCGCTTATTTGCATTATTAATTGTAATACTGAGTTTTTATTTATGAGTTTAGATATATTCTTACCACTTTTGGCGTTTTTGTCACTTGGATTGAACCTGAAGATTTTGTGTTTATTTCTCTTATTCACTTCCAATTCACTTTTATTCACTTCCAATTCACTTTTATTCACTTCCAATTCACTTTTATTCACTTCCAATTCACTTTTATTCACTTCCAATTCACTTTTATTCACTTCCAATTCACTTTTATTCACTTCCAATTCACTTTTATTCACTTCCAATTCCAATATTCGACTCTAAACACGATTTTCATCCTATGGAAGGTGTGATAGCAATTATTTACGGATAGTTTGAGTGTCCATTTGTATGACCGTATTTCAAACAGTAAGCTGTGCCAAAAATGTGGTGCAATAGGACCATCCCTTTAGGACAATAGGAAAATCCAGTGGTCCCCGAATGGGATGCGGAGAGGTTGTAAAAAAAAGATTTAAAGGAAATTGGGACTGCTGGGGAGGGTGTAAAGAGGGAAGCTTTGAAAAGATTGGGATGGGGGAGGAGTGTGTGCATCTATGTTTTTCTCAAGACTTGGTGCTGCAGTGAGTTTAACCCCCACTTACCCCCACTAAACATATCAGGTACATAGGTAATTTTGAAGATCACGCCACCTTTCCATGACGATAAATAACAGTTCGAATAGGGATAAATCCTTTTATTAGACAGTAAAAAAAAACAATAAAAAACATTCTGGATATTTCGATCATCCTCAGCAGAAATACTACTAATGACGTCATTGTTTTTCAAGGGCGTATCCAGGTGGGGGGTTAGGAGGTTTTAACCCCCCCCCCCCAAATGTTTGTTTGACTCGTAAAAATGTAACAAAAATGGACATGGACAAATTTTGTATGCGTTTTTGTGTTTTTTTGTGTAGACCCCCCCCCCTCCCGAAAAAAAATCTTTGAGTAACCCCTCCCGAAAAAAAAATATTTGAGTAACCCCCGTCCCCCCCCAAAAAATCATGGGTACGGCCTTGTTGCTTTTTTACTGTCTAATAAAAGGATTTACACCTATTCGACTGTTATTTATCATATCAGTTATTTATATATTTATGTTATTTATATATTTATCATTTATCATATCATATATAGATTTCTAGATATGCCAAGTATATGAGCTAAAGTACTACATATAACTAATATGCTAAGTGAGTTTAGTACATATGCTAAATTGTTCCGAAGTGGGTACTAATTAACAGCTTTCGACGAAAATTTCGAACTGGGGCTAAATTAACTGTCAACTGCTGTTAAGTTAGACTGTAATATAGTAAAATTCTAGAATTAAGAACATTACCTTTCCAGTGGAGATTAGAAATTAAAGAATATGACGAAAGTATGGGGAGATCTTTGAGGAGTAGGTCAATCTTGTTTCCATTGTATTTCTTATGCTTGCTATGAAATCTGAATGAATATTAAAGAAACTATTGTCAGAAAAAGTGATTATTTACTATATTTAATATAGTATTAATATGATATATACAATAAATAATTATTTGCAATACTTGATAAGGTGACTAGGGAGACAAAACGCACTTCTTGTTGAACAAAAAATTTCTAACGAGTGTAACACAATTTATAATTAAGTTTTTTTTTGCTACCAATGATTTTGAGTGTCTAAATTTTAAATAAGAAGTTAAGTATTTTTATAGAATATTTATTTAATTATTTATCATTAAATAGTTTTAAGTTATTAAAACTGCATTTTGAAATTATATTTTGACTTAAGTTATAAATATAATTAAATTAAATCAGAAATATTTTTTTTTTCAATGGAGACATACTTTATTCACAAAAAAAAAATCAACAAAAAAAGCATGAAGCCCAGTAACCTGAGCTTGTATTGCCACTAACAAAAAAAAAACTTGCATCCATTTACATCAGTGCATTCGGGTTTCCATTTCACAACAAAACAAAAAAAAATATATAAAACAAATTAAACATAGAACTAGTTGAGAGAAAAAAAACCACCATTCATAAACCTGCAGGCTAAGTAGGTATTTTTTGAAGACCATACCCATTTCTATTACGAACAAATAAAAGTTCAAATAGGGATAAGTGAAAACAGATACAGTTCGAATTAGACAGTGAAAAACAGATACAAAAAGTTCTGTATATTTCGACCACATACATCAGTGATCGTCATCAGCAGAAAAACTGATGACAATCACTGATAGTCGAAATATCTGGAAATTTTTTTATTTGTTGTTCACTGTCTAATAAAATGTCTTATCCCTATTTGAACTTTTATTTGTTAAATTATATTTCGATTTTTTTTAATTATACTGAATTATTTTATTTATAATCTTTAATTACTTATATTTTGTCTTTTAGGTGATCATAACGTAACCGTCAAATACAGTTCAATTCCTATTCAGGGTAGTCCGTTCCTAGTCAAAGCTTACGATTCGACTCGAGTCAAAGTGACTGACGTTGGTCCTGGAATTGTTGGAAAGCCTTTCTTTTTTACAATTGACGCGGGGCAAGCTGGTGCTGGAAACTTAGAGATTATTGTCTCTGTTAATGGAAAGCACTTACCTAATTATGTACAGAGTGAAGGCAATGCTAGGTTTCGTGTCAGCTTTCGCCCACAAGAGGCGGCCCTTCATTTGCTCAGCGTAAAATTTAATGGGGAGCCAGTTCAAGGTTTGTTATCATTTAGCGCTGCCTAAGTGTTGGACCTTCAGTGCTTTAGCTTGAGAAGATAGGCATTGAAGACTGCTAGTGCCACTGATAGTCTTAAGTGCCTCTAAGTGTCTGATGACTTCATTAGTAATAAAATTTCATAGACAAGGAGATAATTGATATTATCAATCTACAATACTATGGGAATAAAGTTGAAACTTTTCTATAAGTGATAATCAATCTACATTTCATAAACTCAAGAGCTATGTTAAATACAAATTTTGTCTACACAAAGTAGTCTTAGATTAATTGTTAAAATATTCGAGGGTTAATTATTCTAGATGACTTTAAGAGGGTATTCCTACTGCGGAAATATGCATTCCCTACCCTGCACTGTTTTTAGAATACATGAAAAATCATGTATGCGACAGTTTTGGGTAAACACCAGATTGTGTTGGTTATTTTTCTGCCGACACTGGCGCTAGTTTCTACTTTTGTCATGTTCCGTGCTCTTTGTTTATATTTTGATCTTCTTATTAGATTTAGTTTTTTGTCTATAATAACCTTTGTTATTATTTTAGTATTATCATTTAGTTTCCGTTTTAATCTTATTATTATTTTTATACACCCTGTATTTCTTAAGTCTACCTGCATGAAGAAAAAAGAACTCTCCTAATGACACTACCAAGTGTAAAATGTTTCTGTTACTTTCTAATAACTTGCTAAAATCCTGATAGAAGTATTCTCACCGCCTCCCCAACCAGTCCTGGATTTATGGACCTGGACCTGGAAGGTCTTCCTTTTCGTAATTGAGGTGGGGAAACATAAACCGGATACTTTAATATTATTTGTCTTTAAATGGCCCTTGTTGATGGTCACCCAATTATTTTTTCAGGTAAATGTCCCCTTTTTTCTTTTGTGTGTCCCTTTTCTGTAATTTTCCTTTCTTAATTTCCTTTTTTCTTTTCGTAAAAAATAACGTGATACATGTTAACTGTGCAACTGAGTCATCCGAGCTAAATTCATTAAAATTCAGTCGTATAAAATTCATTATGGGTGAGTCACTCTTTTTTCTGAGATTAAATAAAAAAAAACAAGTTTTTTAAACTGAAAGTAAGGAGCGACATTAAAACTTAAAAGGAACAGAAATTATTCCGTATATGAAAGGGGATGTCCCCTCCTCAAAGCCTCGCTCTTTACGCTAAAGTTTGAATCTGTCACACAACTTTATTTTTTAAAATCATAAAAACTCCTTACTTTCAGTTTAAAAAACTTGTTTTTTTTATTTAATTTCTAATCGTTTTTGAGTTAATGCAGCTTTTATTTTGGCTCCCCGTCTTTGAATAAGAAAATAAAATTTGCATAACAATTGTTTTCTTTTGCTAAATGGCTGTCTCTAAATTTGGTTCTGACGTAATTTACAAATTAACTTACGTAACGAACGTCTATAGTCGTATATTTTTGTTCTGGCAAAAAAATACAAAGTTGCAGATTTTTGCAGGTATGAGCTTGAAACCTATGTAATAGGGTTTTCTGATACGTTGAATCTGACGGTGTGATTTTCATAAAAATGTTTCCTTCCTTCTTTAAAAAATCAGGTAAATTTTCTGAGGTTCGTAGCCTTAGATGCGTAACACTAAACTTAATAAAATGCACATATTTAGAATCAGCATTATAAGCCCGTTCTATTGACACATTTATTGACATCAAAATTCCGTTTTTAAAAGTTTCGATAGCTATTGAGCCGTATCGCTTGTTTTTTTATTGCTTTTTTTTATTACGTATATGTTATTAAGTATATGAGAGGGTTCTCCCCTTTGTCAATACCGCGCTCTTTACGTTAAAAGTTAAAAAAATGTTTAATTCACAAACCCCTGAATCACAAAGGCCGTTTAATTAGAATAAATAGCTCTTTTGAAAGCCCTAAAAAAAAAACTGTAGCGTAAAGAGCGAGGTATTGACTTGGGGGAGAACTCCCTCATATACTTAATAATTTCTGTTCGTTTTAAGTTCTAATGTTGCTTCTTACTTTCAGTTGAAAAAACTTGTTGTTTTAAATTTAATTTCTGATCTTTTTTAAAATAATTTTTGGAAATCCGGCGCCCCCTTCATAGAAATATCCCTTACCCTAAAGAAACATCCTCAACGGAAAGATTCTCCCAAGTAACACCCTCCTCCAGCCCCCCCCCCCCACCAGAAAAAAATCCTCCCTGAAAATGTCTGTATACTTCCAAATAACCAATACAATATGTAAGGAGTGGGCAAAGTTCATAACTTGCAGCCCTTCCCCTGGGAACTGTGGGGGATTAAGTCATCCTAAAAGACATATTTATTAGATTGTCGACTATGCTGAACAAAATTGCTATCTTAAAATTTTAATTGGGTGACTTTGAGAAAAAAATGAGCGTGAGAGGGGGCCTAGTTTCCCTCCATTTTTTTGGTCACTTAAAAAGGGCATTAGAACTTTTAATTTCCGTTTCAATGAGCCCTCCTAGAATATTCTAGGACCACAGGGTCGATACGATCACCCCTGGGAAAAAATAAAAATAAACACGCATCCGTGATCTTTCTTCTGGCAAAAAATACAAAATTCCACATTTTTGTAGATAGGTGCTTGACACCTCTATAGTAGGGTTCTCTTATACTCTGAATATGATGGTGTGATTTTCATTAAGGTTCTATAAATTTTGGGGGGTCTTTCCCCCTTTTTTCCAAAATCAGCCAAATTTTCTCAGGCGCGTAACTTTTGATGGGTAAGATTAAACTTGATGAAACTTATATATTTGAAATCAGAATTAAAATCTAATTCTTTTGATGTATCTATTGGTATCAAAATTCCGTTTTTTAGAGTTCGGTTACCATTGAGCCGGGTCGCTCCGTACTTACAGTTCGTTACCACGAACTGTTTGATCACCCGATTGACAGTAAAACAAAATTCAAGTGAAAATAAAATATATAAAATACAATTCAAACAGAATCTCCTCCTTCTCTCTTATGTTGTTTTCTCTGATTTTTGTTTTCACTTGTCACCTACCGCCCCCTCCTTGTTTAAAAAACATTCTTTTGACCTCGTTTTAGTTGTTGTGTGAAACTCGAATATAATACAGTAAGTCATTTGGTTATATTATCATGTAAACGGTTTGCCCTGTTTTTCTGACTTGGCTGGTAAATATAAAACGATTACAACCTGTATAACTTGAGAGTATTGACTTCATGTTTTGGTATTGGTATTCCTTGGTACGCTGGTAGAGAGGACACTCAGAAGCTACTATATCAACGTTTGGAAGTGGATTTGTCTCTTGATATAATTTCCGCTTGTTTCTACCAGCATAATTACGCCTCGCTCCACCCCGATTGGCCGGCGGGGTAGTTGGAAGTAGTTTTTAGTTATACCAAAATCTTGGTATTATTAATCAGGTGCTATGCTAATTCCAAGATTTTCCAGATGATTTAAGGCAACAGATGTTAGCCTATATTAATAGCCTACAGCTTTTCTCATTTGGTGTAGTAGTGTAAGCTACACTCTACGGGTAGGTAGACACCTATGTCAACATATACGGCATTGGTTTACATATTACGCTAGTAGCCTTCATTCACTAAAGGTGGCCCTTCATTTACTCAGCGTAAAAATTAACGGAGATTCAGTTCAAGTTTGGTAGCTAATATCATAGTTTTTGTTATTTTACACACCCTGTATTTCCTAACCATATATTCATGAAAGTAAAAAAAAAATATGGAAGCAATATATATGGAATATATTGTGTAGTAATATATAGAATCGTTATACTAGAGCCCAAAAATCACCTTTGACTCCCCACCCATTATCCAGAGAAAACTGTCTGTTCCTTCCCTAATAAATGCTTTGCTGTATATGTTATATATTATGTCTACTATGCTTTACTAAAGCTGATTAACAATCCTATGTAGAAAAAGTGGGGTTTCGATTTTGTTACAGAACATAGTTACTAGCTCGGAAAGAAATTATGTCAACTAATTTTCCAGGTTCACCATTTGATTGTTTAATAAGTGAATCCAGCCAGATAGTTGTCTCTGGACCAGCTTTAAAACTTAGTTCTATTCATCAACCTGCATATTTATATATTGAGCCAAAAGCAACAGAAGTTGGTGATGTTATAATAACAGTGTTGTCACCTAGTGACCAAAAAGTACCTGTAAAAATTTCGGGATCGAAAAAGGAGAAGTTAACTGCCGAATTTCAGCCATTTGAAGTTGGGCCACATTCTGTGGCAGTTACGCTAGACCATGAGGCATTGCCAGGAAGTCCATTTACTTGTAATGTTTATGACGTTAAAAAGGTTGCAGTAACTGGCTTAGATCCTGCAAAGGTATTTCATTTTTATTTGTCTTCCATATTCTCTTATCATTTTCTTTTTTTTTATTTTATTCCAACGTTCATTATCTTTCGCTATCTTTTGTTTTATTTTATCTTATTTTATTGTATTTTCGATTTGGTCTTTCCGCTATCGTTAACTATCTTTCGCTTTTATTCAGTTTTTTGTATATGACCCAAACTGTAAATTGGAATAAGATTAATAAAAGCGTTTAATTTCATAAGGATATCCCTAAATAAGTAGAGATAGTAGTAGAGATAGAAGAGTGAAGAGTGACAAAGTAGAGATGAAGAAAACGCCAGTCATTTGCTATCACCTTTTTAGCTTAATACTTTTTATATTTTCACCTTTGTGTTTCGGGTTCACATTTTTATTTATTTACGTTTGGTTTTTGTACTTATTTGTGGAAAAAGGAAATATTTAATCTAAGAGATAAGATAGAACGACAAAAAATAAAATGAAGGACATTATGTTTTTGGTTAAACTGTTTTTTCTTTTTCCTTATATGTATAATCTTCCTAAAGTGGCATTATGTAATTGGTAATGTCTGTAACTCCCAGCCAATTATTGATCTTCTACTCCGAAAACAATCTTCTGCGTTTATACAACGGGTACCTGAAGTAAATCTTTCTTATTGATGATTCGCACTCAATAGGCTTCCGATCCTTACAAATGAGTATATACTACAGTTTTGCGAAGCCTGTCATCCGACAGGTTCTGTTGTTAGTTAAGGGATAATCTGTTACAGAATAACGACAGAAAGTGAAAAAAAAATGAAATTAAAGAAATTAAGACTGCGAATGAAATAACGAATTTTCGTTATTTTGAAATTTCTTTATGAAATAAGCGAAATTAAGACTGCCTGGGATTTTGCTTTTCCTATTTGTTGTGAAATGAGAAGTGGTTCTTTGTTCTGTTTTTCTTTCAATAAAAATTATCTTAAACATTAACTGACTGGAACTGACTACATTTTATAAGTAACAAGGACATTAAAAAAAAAAAATCTGTTTTTGTAATTGGTTTGGTGATAATTCACGCAGCCATACTTGTCTTAAAAAATAAGAAACAATTGAGCCCTCAATTTTTAACGAAAAATGCCTCCGTGTGTACTGATGCTGTTTTTGGTAGCATCGGACACAATTTTAAAAAATAGAAATGTGAGTGAAAAATAAGAAAAAATAAGCTAAAATATTTGGCATCAAACAGTTTAAGAAAAAGTAGCTTTCTTTAAAATAAAAACATCAACAATTTTAATGAGCTAGTTTCCCGTATTTATTTTCAAAAATTCACGTTGAAACATTTACATAGGTCTGATACTGCTCTAAAAACTTCCTAGTTTTGAAACAGACCCCCAAACATTCCCCCCCTGACTCAATATAAGCAAAAAAAGTCGAATCAAAATGAAAAATCGGATCAAAGTGGACAACTTCCCATTTTTGAAATAATTTGAAAACTAATTTACTTTAATGACCTAAATTTTCTTTGTTGCATTATTTTTTTATTTTTATTCAATTTCATACAAAAGTTTATAAAAATCGATGACTGAATTAAACTTACTTAAATTCAGTGGTGGCCCATGCCGCCAATGAAACGACTTAGAAGAACTTATCGAAACAGGTTAACAATTTAATTCAATAAATTTATAACTGAATTGGGTAACGCTTTACGAAGGAAACGAAGTTAAGTTTGCGTATATTCTCACGAGTGATAAAAAATTTTTATTTAGAATTTTGTAAAAGTTTAAAAATAATTTACTTTATTCATTTCAAATATAATTTAAATTCGTTTTCGGCAGTATTTTCCCTTTTAAGTAAATTTTATTTGGAAATATATAAAGCTGATGATAAAACCTAATTAAAGTTTAATTAATGCAATTGTCTTAATCTGTCGTAGTGTTATTCTGTGTTTGTGCATTGTGACCAATGATTTTGCTTTATTGACTCTTTAACTTCTGACTACCCGTTGATGCATGGTAAACTTTCTTTTTCAGGTAAAGTTCCCTGTAACGTTCAGTGTTGATGCTTCTCAAGCTGGCGAGGGAACGCTAGAGCTCGTCATCACTACTGCAAAAGGAAGTGTTAAAGCTGACGTCAAAGCCGTAAGTCGTGGGCTGTATGACGTCACGTTTGTCCCCGTTGAACCTATACCTCATTTTGTCAATATTACTTTTAATGATGAAGATGTTATTGGTAAGTGAAATTTTATACGCTATTATTTTAAAATACGAATTTTAACAATTGGGCTGATTTTCAGTTTTCCAGTTACTGTTTTCAATTAACTGGAAACTGGATTTCCAGTTTTATGTTAGAAAAGAGAGAGAGAGAGAGAGAGAGAGAGAGAGAGAGAGAGAGAGAGAGAGAGAGAGAGAGAGAGAGAGAGAGAGAGAGAGAGAGAGAGAGAGAGAGAGAGAGAGAGAGAGAGAGAGAGAGAGAGAGAGAGAGAGAGAGAGAAAGGGGCTCCTAAAATTTAGAAAAATTGTTTGGAGAGCAGCCCTGTGCCAAAAGATCCAAAATTTACACACGAGACATACCTGGATGCAAGAAACAGGTCTATATTCGCTAAGGTGGGTCCAAAGGACCCATTGTTTCAAAAGTTTAATAAGTAGTGACTTCAAAATTGCTTGAAATCTCAGACCTACCCACTCCCTAAATAACAATTGTTTCAGTTTTGAGTAATTATTTAATTTTTAATTTTGAATCAGTATGTGTTTGCCTTCGCACCCGCATGCTCAATGTTTGATCCTAAACAACGTATGAAGCCATAGAATTCCTCGTTTTTAACTATTCATAAAACAATACCCACAAACAAAGTATGTGTGGCTTGCAATTTTCAATATCCGGTGAACCCTCTAAGTGCCAGCATCCTTTTTTCATACCAGTTTTGCCTTGTAAATTTCAAGTCTTATTTATCAATATTATCAATAAACAGTTCCATCCAGGCACGATTTAGAAGGTGGTACATGGTTAAGAACTTTCTCTTAAAAATTAAAGTTGATCCAAAATCCATGTTTGTCTCTATGCTTATGTACCAGGACCGATCTGAAGCGCATATTGTCTGAGATTGGTTAATTCCAAAAAAATTGTTTGATGAGGTAAATATTTGACGAAAAAGAGGCTTAAAGATGAAATTTCTTCAAAAATGAAGAAACAAATAGAACAAAAAAACAGGAAATTTTCAGTGAGTAAGCCTCAACACGGGGGAGGGAGGTATATGTTAGAACCGCCGCAAGAAAGAAATAAAATGTTTCTTTAATCACACAAAAACCACTCTGTTTGGAGATAGACTTTGGAAAAATGTTCGCTCAATTATCGGCGAACTCCAAATCTTGAAATTGAGTCCTTGATGTAATCCTATCGTATATCGTTTATGAAGTGGTTAGGACCGTTCTTGGCCCAGCTATAGACTACTGACAGCACATATGCTATGGATTTCTAAATGCTAATATATATCCTACAGTTTGCCCTTATCTTACTTTTTAAATGTGTTAAGTAACAACCGACATAATTTTTAATCTTTTAAATAATATCTTAAATCGTGATTGAAAACTGTTTGCGTACATTTCAATGGTAGCAAGGGATTTAACCCTCATTAATTCAGTGGGTGAAGAGAAAATACCAGATATTTTGACAAAGACCTATGCTAAGTAGTCTTCAGTGCTCTATATATATATATATATATATATATATATATATATATATATATATATATATATATATATATATATATATATATATATATATATATATATATATATATATATATATATATATATATATATATATATATATATATATATATATATATATATATATATATATATATATATATATATATATATATATATATATATATATATATATATATATATATATATATATATATATATATATATACATATATATATATATATATATATATATATATATATATATATATATATATTTATAATATTATTAATATTATATATAAAATATATATATAATTTTATTAATAAACCGTCTTACAACCAACAGAAAAAGGCGGAGCACAAACAAGACAAGAAAGAAAAGAAAAAGAAATACAAACAGAAAGAACTACATAACAACATAACTATTTGAGAAGGTGGACTTACTCGTGGTCCAGCAGCTCTAGTTTTTTCACGTAATTCTGAATTACCTCCTCCACGGCACTCAGAGGCTAAGCAATTCCATAATTCTCAACAATATGGTAGTTTCTAACAAAAGGCAGCACTAGAAGCAGATATCAGGCATACTTGAAAAATACCGACCTTATGTCTTTCTTGTTTTGTGCACTCAGGAGCTTCCAAAAAGGAGACAGGTACAAGACATGAGGCAAAGCTACTGCATTATGAAGACGAGCCATATATTTACGGCTTGAATTGCGACGGCTAGTGACAACACCTGCATAGGCAATGTACACTTTTTTAGAAAGGTGTTCAATAAGCAAAGACTGGGTTTCTCGAAGATTACGACCAATTGGCGGGCCAAAATACGTAACGTGACTAGACGGTGTGACGGTAATTCCTAAAAGCCTGACTGAGCATTATCTTCAGGGCAATTAAAAAACAAAACAGCAGACTTTTCTACTAAACTGCAAACCAATATCTGCATAACTTTTTTCAAGCCGTGAGAATTAATTTTCTAATAAAGAAAGCAGCCGAGACAGATTTAAAAGATCATCTGCAAAACCCAGAAATGATGAGTCAATATACTTGCAAATATAACTCGGAGAGATAACCTGTTGTGCATCATTAACACTGTTATTATACAAAGTAGGAGACGTTATAACCCCTTGCTTATTCCCTTAGGTAAAGACACCTCCCCACTAAGCTCACCATCTTGCAAACGAACACGAACCTTGAGGTTCCTATACATATCACGTAGTGATCTTACAATAGAAAAATGCACGCCCTGCTTACACAGTTCTACCATAATCTGGACATGAATCCCAGAGTCAAAAGCTCTCCTGACATCATGACCTAAGATCAAAGTTTCTCGCGAGAGATGAGCATCAAGTAATATGTTAGCAAGAATATAAAGTACATGGGTGCACCCGAGGCCTTTTCAAAAACCAACTGGTGTGGAGGCATCTCACACTTATCATAAATCTCATCAAACACAACGATCTCAAATAGTTTACAAAATTCTCAAGATATTGTTACTTGCCAATACGAAGAAGGCTGTTCGGCTGGCTTCCCCTTCTTTAATATCGGGATAACCATATGCACATTAAAGCAACTCGGGCTTTACCTTGTGTTAAAATCGTCTGAAACACAAGGGCACTGTGATAGTAAAGATCATAACCTCCAAAAGAAAGATGTAGAGCAAAAATACTATCGCAGCCTTTCGAGTATGTCTTTTTCAGCTTTTTAACGGCCTGACAAATTAAGATTGCTGACACTGAGAAATCGTCGAAGGTACCGGTAAGCATAGAAACCAGCTTATTTTCGTAATTAGACTGCAGAACTGGATCTGGCGCTTTGAACTCGGAATGAAAGTAAGCACTCCACTGATTAGCAGAAATATTAGACGTAGGCTTAGCTTCTTCAGGCTTAGACCGAAGCAACCAAATAAGGTTCGGATTCTTACTGAGCTTTCGCACAAACTTTTCTTTGAGGGTTGCACGGTGGGTATCTAACGCTTTATTGAACTTTCGTATAGTATGGATTCGAATCTCGTTCACTATTCCACTTCTTGGCATCCCGCTATCATGCCAAACTTTCAGCCACAGATTCGCTGACGCACAAGCCGCTGTTAGCTTCGGACTTCTAGACCACCTTTTTGACCTGCGATCTATTACGGATACGTTTCACAGGAACTGCTACACTCTCCGCGACACGCAGAACATGCGACATTTCTGCAGAGCACATGTTTATTTGCAGACGTATTTCCTTTTCATTGTAATACGAGTTTGTATTTCTCTGCAACAGATAGAAGGGATCTTTTATTTTATTCAGGAAGTAGCCGCAAAGAGATCATTCGACACTTGTTTCCAGTCACCGTATGCTCTTTATTGGGATTTCAACGGACCCGGCAACTTTGGACAGTCCAGTATCATTGACAATGACAAAGGCAAGTGGTCAGAATATGAACCACCAGCTGCAACTTTTACTTCGTCACTCACCGGGAAGTTCGTTAACACAAGGTAAAGATTTGAGAAGTTGTTGGCCACACTGATAAATGTATAAGCTTTATCCTTATCAAAGACATTTAACTGATCAGAAAGGGAGCCTATACCGATTTGATTCCTTTCAGATTCGGTATTAAGTAGGTCACAGTTGAAGTCCCCTATTAATAGAACTTTCGTATTCCCAGACATTTGAGCCTTCACTAAACAGCTCAGCTGAGTAGACGCAGCCGTGAACGCAGACGCTGTCCGAGAGGCTAGATCTATAATTAGTAGGAGGATAAACATTTATAATCATTATATCGTGAACTTTATACCGATATACCGAACTTATATCGATAAACTTTATACCGAACATTATACCGAACATTATATCGATAAACATTATATCGTGAACTTTAACAGCGAGGAAGTGTTTACTTGATGCTAAAGGTTCAGCCTGAAGAGACTTTCTCACCAAAGTGGCTAAACCACCAGATGTCCGACCTCTGGATTTCACACGTTCAGCTGGCCGAATAAAGCACTGGAATAAACTTGAGAACTTGAGCAGGTTAGTATTGTCCTCGGAAATCAGGTGCTCTTGTATACCCTATAATTTAGTCTGGGAGTCTTAGGTCCTCAGGTGAAAGAGGGATCCACGCTTAGTTTAGTGCAATTCTAAAATAATTTCTAAATAATTGGTTGGGCAAAAACATATTCATTAGTGACACAAATAAGCACTTTAAAGTAGCAAATTCCTGACTGAAAAGCGCTTTAAAATAATGAATTCATAACTTAAACATATTCAATAACTACAGACACATAAAATGTGAATACATAACTACAGACACATAAAATACCACATATAAGATGGTAATGACATACTATTGACTTCAAACAGTTTGACTCAAAGTCCACCATATTCAAGAAATATTTTGAATATGGCCATACTCAACATTTGAATATATTCAACATTTGATCATATTCACGCACATTTGAGCATATTCTTGACCATATTAAACATTTGAGAATACACGAAGTGAGATTTTGAAATAAACATTGTTACAATAGGATTCATAATTGCCCCAAAATAGAGATTATCGGTGTGGTGAGTAGAGGCCACCAACAAAATAATATTTGGAAACTACCATAGCCTTCCAAGAACTATAACCATTGACCTAAATCTGAATCATTCATCAGTATTTTCAAAAATGAATTTTTAAAAAAATCGACAAATATAGTTGGTAAATGAAAATTAAATTTTTAAGATATCAGAAAACTAGCAAAACCAGCCAAAAACTTTAAAATTTGACTTAAAACCTGAATCAATTTTTAATGTTCTCTAAAAGAAACCTGAAAAATTAGCTTGAGGAATTTGAACAACAAATTTGAAAAATATCTGAAAATACCAAGCATACTGAAAACTAGGACAATTAATTTAAAATCTGAATTATTTATTAATATTTCCCCCAAAAAATTCAACAAGACTTCTATAAGAGTTTAGAAATGTCAACCGTCATTTCTTAAATGGAGAAGAAATAGACTAAATCCTGAAACTTAAGAAAAACTTTAATAAAGAACAAATTCAGAAAAACTTGAATCAAATTTGAATCAAAACACCAGCATAAAACTAAGCATAAAAAACCCCTAATAAAACACCAACATAAGAACAGCTAATAAAACGTTAACAACTCAAAACTCTAACAACAATTACCGCAACAAAGACTGATAAGGCTATGGTGGCACCCTAGTCTAAGAGGAGTATCCTCTACAAGCGTGGCACATAGCCTGTCAAAAGTCACCAAAAATATAAAAGAAAATCCCAAGGCTTTCTGGAATTTTGTAAGTTCCAAGCAACAAGACCAACCTGGCATCCCAGCTCTAATAGATACCTTATCTGGAAAAAAAATTAGAAGGTCCCACTGAAAATGCCATCTGGAAAATGCATTGGAAATGCACTGGAAAATGCACTGGAAATGACGCAAAAATATCATTTTGCATCAGTTTTTACACCACAATCGGAAAATAGAAGTGAAGCAGCACCAATAGAGGAAGAAAATGTTGACTTCTCAGTGATAAATTTTGATGGAAAGTCTATGTACCAAAAACTTAAAAAGCTAAAAACAAATAAATCTGAAGGCCCAGGCGACATACATCCTCGCATTCTGAAAGAACAAGCAGCACAAGTCACAAGAATCATATCTCTCATCTTTATGGCATCTCTAGATACAGAAAAACTCCCTAGTATCTGGAAAATGGGAATTATCACCCCAACATTCAAGAAAGGTGAAAAACGAAACCGAATTAACTACAGGCCCTAATAAGTTTTACATGTGTCACTTGTGAAATCCTCGAGTCCATCATAGCAGACATATTACTAGAATACCTTCTAACCGAAAAGTTAATCAACAAAAATTAGTTTGGATTCTTAAGACATAGGTCAGCTGAATCCTAACTACTTCTAGTTATAAACACCTGGAGACTAAACCTCCACAAAGGCATATAAGTCAACGCAATATACCTCGATCTTAGTAAACCCTTCGATAAAGCTTCTGATTAAAAGCTCCTTCATAAGTTAAGAAACCTTGGTATTGCGGGTGAAACTCTTGGCTGGATTACGAACTTTCTGGCAGGCAGAACTCTAGGGGTGAAAGTTGATGGCCACATTAGCACAGTTGTGACAAAAGTATCTAGCAGTATTCCACTAGGCAGCGTCATCGGGCCCCTGCTCTTCAGTCTTTTTGTAAATAACCTGCCTGACAATATTGACTCAGATATCGCACTCTATGCTTTTATACAAAGCTTTTTAGACCTATCAAATGCCCAAATGATATTCAAGAACTGCAGACCGACTTGAACAAGATAGCCGAATGGATGAGGACATCGAAAATGGAGGTCAACACAAAACAAAAGCTCTCACTCCTTTCTTGGACCACATAATTTCAAGTCAACTTGTAGCTTTAACACCAGTTTAATGCCAAAAACATCTTTTGAGTGGGACCTCGGAGTAACAATAGACAGTGAGCTAAGTCACCAGCCACTGCGAATCCATCGTGAGTAAAGCTTCGAAAGTAGTTGGACTTATTCCTAGAAACTTCACCCTAAGCGATCCTCAGCTTTTTTCAACTCTATTCAAGTCTCTGGTTCGGCTCATCATTGAATATGGTCACACGACAATAAGACCTCGCATTCAAAAAGATATTGATGCACTTGAGAAGATTCAGTGAAGAGCAACCGAATCTGTACCAAAACTAAGAGGCCTCTCCTACTGTGAACGATTAGAAAAGCTGTCACTTCCTTTCATCTCCTATAGACTCCTCCGAGGTGATCTTATTGTTGCTATGTTTTTTTTTTCAATAAATCGTTCTTCTTCTTCTTCTTATGTCACAAGCACTACAAGAACATTGGACCAGAGGTAATACTCTTCTTCCAAACAAACAATCTGCGAGGACACAACTTTAAGCTAAAACAAAACACTTTCAATAAAGAAGTTGGAAGGTGGACCTTCTCAAACCGAGTAGTCAAGGAATGAAACAACCTCCCCCAAAAAGTAGTTATGGCTGACTCTACCGACTCTTTCAAGAATAGTTACAAGTTTTTTTAGTGAATGTAAGTTTTTATAGAGGCAAAAGCCTTTTTATTGTAATATATTATTATTATTAAGAAGTAGACTAAATTCACCAGCCACAAACAAGGGTGATAGCAGCTGGTGAAACGGGGGGGGGGGGGAATGAAATCCGTATTTTGTGTATTATTTATATTAATTTTTTTTTTTTTATTTTAGGAAGTCCATTTCAATGCGAAGTATCTGACCACACTCCGGTTGAAAAGAAGTTAATCAAGAAAAATGAAACAACATTAATAAGTGCATATGGGCAAGGCCTGAAAGAAGTTCCAAGGGGTTTACCTGCTATTTTTGAAGTTGATAAAAAAGGAAAAGATGGAGAAATAGATATCAGGATTAAAGGTATTTCTTGTTTTCCATCCCAGTTCCACTGTTCATTAAAGGATTGGACTAAATCCACCTTTATCTTAATAGGACACGTTAATATCATAAATTGTTGTAGTAGCGCATTATAATAGTATTTTATATATTAAAATATAATTGATTGATAATATTTTTATAGTAATTTAAATGTGTCAGCACATTTAGATGTAGGTTAAGGTTGCAGGGTTTTTGAGTAACTGGTGAACAAGTGACGATTATTGTTGTTATTCTATTTTTTTGGTTTTTGTTGTTAATTTTGCTACAGATGAATTTTGATGTTGATTTTGATGTGAAGCCCCTTCTTTTTTGGATCTCGATGGCAAAATCATCGAAGGTGAACTGAATGTTCAAGGTGCATTTATTTCATATTTTGCGAATATTGGTAAAAGGACCGCTTCGGCTGTTGGTTCTTCTCCTTCAGGATCCAAATTCAGGTCTTATCTTTGGCCACCTTGTATGAAGTCAATGTTTTGGGAACCAGCGACGGAGAAAGAAATTGCTAAAATTGTTATGGGATTGAAGAATTGTTCGTCGTCTGGCCCTGATAATATTCCAACTAAAGTAATTAAGTTCATACTTCCTTCCATTATTTCTCCCTTAACAAAACTTATTAACCTCTCCTTTCAGCATGGTATTTTCCCGAATAGTCTCAAGCATGCTCGAGTCATCATATTATATAAAGGAAGGACACGAAATGAGCCAGGCAACTATCGGCCAATTTCTTTGTTGTCTGTGTTTAGCAAAATATTTGAGAAGGAGATGCCTTCTCGTCTTAACAATTTTCTTACTTCTAAAGATTTTTTTTCACGAATTTCAAGTTGGTTTTCGAGCAAATCATTCAACTGAGCGGGCTTCTGCAGTTTTACTTAATTATCTTCACTCTGCCCTAGACTCCCTTTTGATTCCTGCTGCTTTGTTTCTGGATGTTCGTAAAGCCTTCGATTCTTTAATTCGATTCTTTTTGCGTCTCATTTGACATGGAACACCCTTCCCGGTTCGGCTCGAGAATGCCACTCGTTTGGCACCTTCAAAAGACTAGTAATTTTTTTTTTTTCATGTGATTAATTTTCTTTGCTTTTGCCTGCTGCCAATAGTTTTTTTTTTTTTTTTTTTTTTTTTTTTTTTTTTTTTTTGCGCATATTAGGGGGTTCGCCCCCTAATCAATACCTCGCTCTTTACGCTAAAGTTCGAATTTTGTTCCAATTCTTTAAAAAAGACCTTTTAATCACAAAAGCCGTTAATTAGAATAAATAGCTCTTATGAAAGTATTAAAAATCTTTGGCTTAAAGAACGAGGTATTGACTAGGGGGTGAACCCAATCATACACGTAATATTTTCTGCTCGTTTTAAGTTTTGATGTTGCTCCTTACTTTCAGTTGAAAATCTTGTATTTTTTATATATAATTTCTGATCTTTTTTTAAGTAATGCTGGGAAATCCGGCACCCCCTTCAAAACAATGTCCCTTCCCACATGAAAACTTCCTCCATGTAAAGATCCTCCCACATAACCCCCGACCCACCCACCCTCCGCTACCAGAAAAAATCCCCCTGAAAATGTCTGTATAATTCTCAATAACCAATACTATATGTTAACATTGGGTAAAATTCATAACTTTCAGCCCTCCCCCTAGAGACTTTGGGGGATTAAGTCATCCTAAAAGACATATTTATCATATTTTCGACCATGCTGAACAAAATGGCTATCTCAAAATTTTGATCGGGTGACTTTAGGGAAAAAATGAGCGTGGGAGGGGCTCTAGGTGCCCTCCATTTTCGGTCTCTTAAAAAGGGCACTAGAACTTTTATTTCCGTTCCAGTGAGCCCTCCCACGATATTCTAGGACCACTGGGTCGATACAATCACCCCTTGGGGAAAAAAAAACAAACAAATAAACACGCATCCGCAATCTTTCTTCTGGCAGAAAATACAAAATTCCACATTTTTGCAGATAGGAGCTTGAAACCTCTAAAGTAGGGTTCTCTGATACGCTGAATCTGATGGTGTGATTTTCATTAAGGTTTTATAGCTTTTAGAAGGTCTTTCCCCTTTTTTCGAAAATAAGCCAAATTTTCGCAGGCACGTAACTTTTGATGGGTTGGCCTAAACTTGATGAAACTTATATATTTGAAATCAGCATTAAAATCTGATTCTTTTGATGTATCTATTGGTATCAAAATCTCTTTTTTAGAGTTACGGTTACTATTGAGCCGGGTTGCTTCTTACTTACAGTTCGTTACCACGAACTGTTTGATAATGGAACAGATGAAAACTTAATTATCGTGTTCAAAAATAATATTTTTTTGTCATCCAACGCAATTTTTAGTTTGCGTTTTTAATCCCCTGTTTCTATCTTACATGAATAAGTTGCTCTTCTTGGAAATATCCTCAAATTTCAGTAAACTTGCACAATACACATTTTGGCTTACTTTTTGAATGTAATGTTTGTCGTAGGCGTTTGGATTTGCGCATAAGGTTAAAACCTCGTTCGAGTGGATATCCAAATTGCCAGTGTAGGAGAATAGTTTGTTTCAGTCCGAGTTCGGGACTCGGACTATTCAGTCCGAATTTCACCCGAATCAGTACTCCTAATCCGTTATATAAATTCTTGTGTCATCGTTTTGTGTCAGCCCATTGTATCAACCCATGCTTATGTATCAACCCATCATTTTGTATAAATCTCGCAACCCATGCTTATTCTATGTTTCAGATGCACACGGAGATTTAGTCCCTGTGAAAATCAGTCCACGGAGTGGTAATATAGTCCGAGCAGAATATCGGCCCGATATTGTGGGAGTATGTGAAGTATATGTTCTGCATAATGGGAAGTCAATAACACCCCAGCCTTACCAGATTGAGGTGACTGATCCAAGTGCTTTGAGAGTCATACATGTTGATGATGCTGTGGCAGGGAAAGAGAGTAGTTTTACTGGTAAGGCGTTTTGACCTCTTTAAATAGTTGTGTTTGACTTCGTCTGTATTGGTCATAGTGCATTGTGTAGTGAATCTATATAGCTGGTTTAGTCATGTAAGAAATGTCAAAAGTAAGCAGGTAATGCTATTGTTGTGGGTGCCATCCTACAGCTATTGGTCGTTTGAAAGGGAGTTAGGCGTGATCTCAGCATGGAATGTTATAAGGAAGAATCTTAGCATAAAGTATGAACCGTTAGCATAAGATATGAAGGTGCAAAATTATTATGATATTTACCAAAGACAAAAAAGTAAACCAAAAATACTTAAAATATTTTTTTCTCAAAACATGGTAAAAAATAAAAGATTTTTTTTCTGTGCTACACAAAAATAACCACCCCCGCTTTGTGTTTATTCTTAAAAAGTTAAACTTTCACATTAGTTAATGTGACTAACATGAGTTAAATTTTGACATTAGTTAATTAGTTAATGCGGTTACTTTTAAGATAGTTAATTTTTAAGTTATTTGGAGATAAAAAGCATAGACATTTTTTAAGCCTCTTTTTTAAGCAAATTTTTTTTTTAAGATAAAAAGCATCTTTCAAAAGAATTTTCATTTATTTACTGTTACTTTCGTTTAGTATTTTTTCTTTTGAAAAAACAAATTACACTATATATCATGCTAATGGATAGTAATAAAGTATACTTAAACATATTGAATATACTAATTAACACATTAAACATACAAATTGGAAGACACGGATAAAAGAGGTATAGCCTGTACAATTTAATTTAATAATAATAATATAAACAATTAAATAATATAAAAGATATTAGGAAACAGAAAGAATTATGGTAAAATACAGCTCAAGAGGGCCAATGGAAATCCTTTGAAAACTTAGCAATAGGTCTTAAAAACAATACGAAGTAGGAAAAGAGATTTAGGAAGAAGAGAAAAAAAGAAGAGAAAAAAAAGAGAAAAAAGAAGAATTTAGGAGAAGAGATGTAAATGGGACGGCTAGTGTTCAATCCACGAAAGATACATGAGTTGCAATTACAGAAATCCCTCAGAATAATAGTTAATTGAAGGATTTGAAATTGATTTTAAAGTTACCTACCCAAGGAAGCTGATTTTTTGTTTTATTGGAAAGGGGTTATAATCAGTGAAGCTATATTAATGTGGTTCACTTTAGTGTTTTAAAAGCATCCCCCTCATCATGGAAGATGACTTTTTAAGCTTGATTGATTTGAACAAGGTTTTCTAAAAAAAAAACGACTTTCTCGGAAAGGAGCCCGAATAGAAATAAATTCATACAATAACACAATCCGAAAAAGAGCAGACGTAAGATGAGATAAGATTTATTGCTGAAAAATGGCTATAAAGGGCCGAATTCGCACTTTAGCGTCAAATAAAAAGGGGATAAAAAATTAAAACAAAAAAAGTTAGTTAGTGACTAAAAAAAATATAAAATCTTCCGAAATTCAAATTTGACATTAGAATTAAAAATTATGAGGTAAAAAGTGAGTGAGAAGGGGGGGGAGACTGCGGAGATTCACTGGTTGAAATTGTCAACTATGTAAGGGATAAAAGTCCTTCTATATCTTTCAGTGCAAACTCTTATTGGGGCAAGAAGGGGGATTTTTGTTGAAACAGAATGCGGGAGGCGGGGTCGAAGGGATGAATATTGACTAGGGAAAAGGGGAGTTGTTCGAGGGTTATAAAAGGCATTGTTAGCGAAACACAAAAAAATTTTGCTCTCTTTTGCTTAAGGGTGACAAGATTAGCTCTCCGAAGAAAGGAAATATAAGGCACTTTACCCTCATTGAAGGTAATTATTAGGCACCTTTTTTGGACTGCCTCTATTCTGTCTGGCAATTCATGGAAACATCATAATCATTGGATAAATGGAACCCAAACGAACAGAAATGAAGAGAAAGAACCACCTCAAACATAAAAATAATAGGTACTGCTGTAGGTGAATAAATGAATACAAAGGCGAACATAAAGCAGAAAATTAATAATCAAAAGCCTAAAACGAATAGAAATTACCACAAACAGGTCGGTTTTACCGACTCCATAAACAGAAATTACCGACTCCACAAACAGGAGTCGGACTACCACCCTATAAACCTTCTAAAGGCCTGAGTGGCACTTGCACTTTAAGTTATTAATTATCAAGGACGGCTGTAAGGTTCAAAATACTACTACTACTACTACTAACAACTCACCGCAGCACCAAGCCGCCTGAGGCCAACACAGCTACGAACGATCCTCCTCCACCCCAATCTATTCAAAGCCTCCCTTTTTACACCCGCCCACGAAACTCCCATTTCCTTTCAATCTTTCTTTATGACATCCTCCCACCCCAGACGGGGACGACCTGCTTTCCGTTTAGCCCTAGATGGTTGGCCGAAAAGAACAATCTTTGGCAATCTGTCATCCTTCATCCGCACAACGTGCCCTAATCACCGCAATCCTTCTTTCATTATAGCCCTAGAGAGCGGTATTGAACCACGTATTTCGTATAGCCTATTGTTTTAAATACGGTTAGTCAGCCGGGTACCCAGAACAATCCTTAAGCAATTTCTCTGGAAAACATCTAGCAATCTTCATCCGCTTTTCGGAGCGTCCATGCTTCAGAGCCATATTTGACCACTGTCATCACTGTAGCTTCCTGGCTGCTGCTATGGCTGGCTGGGGTGAGATAGATATAATCCGAGTGAAAAAAAAGGTTCAAAATGATCAAGAAAAAAATACTTTTTTCACGTTTCCAGGACCCCTACCCTCCTTTCCGTAACAAATTTAGCAATCTTTTTTCCCCAGAGAACAATCCCTGAAATTTTTGAGCCACTGGGTATCCAAGGTAAGACAAATCCCCTTTTTTACTATGAAACCTATCTCTTTTCCCTAGTGACTGTTGGGTTTTTGCCATCCGTGGAGAATTCATTGGGCCTTTTGACTATTCTAAAAAAGAAAGTCATCTCAAAATTTTGATCCGATGATCCGGATGGCAAAAAGGGCGATATAAGGTTTTTATAGACAGGGTTGTTGTAAAATACCTGCATAGTACTTTATCTCGCTCAGGCTAAGCTAATTATCTCCGAGTAGACACAGAAAACCGGTTTCATTACAGATCAAGACTGTTGACTGTTGGGTTTTTGCCATCCGTGGAGAATTTTTTGGGCCTTTTGACTATTCTAAAAAAGAAAGTCATCTCAAAATTTTGATCCGATGATCCGGATGGCAAAAAGGGCGAGCGAGGAAGCTGGTTTCCCTAAAGTCATTTTTCAATTTAAAAAAGGCCACTAGAACTTTCAAGTGCTAATCGAATGAGCCCCCTTTAAAGTTTCTCTGACCGTTTCTTTAATACAGAGTAGCCAGAGAAACAATATGTATGGAAGTCACATGGCTTTTTACTATGGAAACGCAAGAACATTGTCTCTGATTTCTCAGCGTGTCCTAGTCTCTATCTGATTGATAAGTCATGATCAATGTTTCCAAACTGTTTAAAAAGTACAAAATGATCTGCTTATTATTGTCTATGTGTTAACATAGGCTTAGTCCTAATCTTTATCTGATTAATCAGTCACGATCAATGTTTCCAAATTGTTTAAAAAGTACAAAATAATCTGCCTATTTTTGTCTATGCGTTAACATAGGCTTAGTTTGCGGTGTTTCACGCAGGTATAGTTACAGCAGTCAAGGCTGTATCTCGGGGGGGGGGGGGTAGAGGGTTTGAACCCCCTCCCGGAATGTTTTACAACCCGTAAGAACGTAAAAACATGCCTATAACAGATTTTTTATGCGTTCTTTAATTTTTTTTGTACCCCTCCACCGAAAAAATAGCCCCCCTCCAAAAAAAAGGATACGGCCCTGACAGCATAACGGATATTAAATAAATATGTGCTCAAATTCCCATGTTATATCGAAAATTTTGTAGAAACCTTATTTAAGTTTCTCCAAATGAATCAACTCAACCAAATAAAGCTTATAAATACTTTATTCTACTAATCGCTCCTTTGTTATGGACTGTAAGTACGTCTAGGGGTGAATACGCAACCAAGTGGCAGTAAAATTGCTGAGAAACAGAAATTTTTAAAACAGTTTTACAAATGTTTTTTAATCGATTAGCTCTGTCATGAATTTAGCTTGATAGTATTTTTACCTTATTAGGGTAATATGACAAAAATGCCACTTGGACGTGGTACAATCTCTTTTGCTGCTCAATGAGAGCACTGTATTTTTTAACTTTTTTTTAGTGCCACTGTCTTTTCGAATCGTCTTATATGTGAATTTAGTCATAAATTTATCTATCCACAATGTTATCCACATTCTCTATCCACAATGTTACCCAAATCTCATGACGCTTAGATCACCAACATGACCTAATTTGTCCTCAGGCGAATCCGAGTGACCCGTATACACAATCAAGACAAGAGTTTGGACTTTTTTTTATTTATCTCTGTATATAAACAGCACAATTATTTTAGTTGACATGTCTGAATCTGGAAAAGGAACACTTAGTGTTGGAGTTAGTGCCGGTGGCAAAGAGGTTAAGCACAGCGTTCAGGGTCTCGGAGGTGGCCAGCTGAAGGTTTTATTTCATCCACGAATTCCTGTTCCTCACAAAGTGTACCTCAAATACAGTGGTTTGTCTGCAGCAGGTATGTTCAACTTCATTTGCTTTTTTAAGCTTCT
Source organism: Artemia sp. Qi Xiang Cuo (assembly GCF_049724085.1). NCBI lineage: Eukaryota > Metazoa > Arthropoda > Branchiopoda > Anostraca > Artemiidae > Artemia > Artemia sp. Qi Xiang Cuo. Next base: position 4,919,828 of record NC_142811.1, read on the forward strand.
ATACTTCCATGATTCACGGCTTACTTTCCCCCTTTCTTTTATGGAGGTATTATTTCTGCTATTTATTTTTTTTTAAGGTTTTTAGCTACTGTTTTAGTTTTCTAGAACTAAAATAATTGATTGCAAACAGAATGCATATAGTTCCACTTTATTTCGTTTTTTAAACGAAATTTAACTCAAATCCTAAATTTCACTAATTTCCTTTATTTTGTTTTCTGTGTTTGATTCTAACATTAATTGTTTTTCCCTCCCATGTATAACCGAAAGCGAGTTCTTATATAGTTTGTGTGATTTTTATTATTTACACTATTTACTATTGTCTTCTTCTTTATTTTATTTTGTATTCTGTTTTAATTTTCTGATTTATCGTTTTCCCATCTTATTGGCTCTTTTTTAACCTATTATTTTTTGGATTTAAACCAATTTGTTTTGGTTTATAACAGCTGTTCATTTCGAATTATTACTTTTCGACCCTTGTTCTCAATTTTATTACTCCTTCGCTTGCACAATGGATTTATTTTCCAAAGTTTTTTTTTATTTTATATTTATTTGTCTTTTTTTTACTCATTGTTTTATTAGCTTATTAACTTATTCAAACTCAATCTTTTTGGTTTAATCCTGTTAATTGGTTTCATGATTGCATCTCTGTAATAGTTATAAATTGTTGCTTTTATTTTTGCAAATAATTTCTGAGACCACACTGGCTAATCATGACAAAACAAACACTGCGAAGAAGAGAAAACGAGGACAATAACAGCAAGTGAAAAATTAAAAAACTGCAAATATTTCGGTAATCTGAAACTCTGAAAGGGTCATCTTATTTTAGTTTTGTGCTTTTTTTTAAGGTTTGGTTTCTTATATTTTTTTATTATTTTGCACTGAGGCCGGTCAAGCGGAGGTCTTGACCGAAATATTTGCATAGTTTTTTAATTTTTTCACTGGCTGCTATTGTCCTCGTTTTCTCTTCTTAGCAAATTTTTGTTTTGTTCATTTTTTTGCAGTTATATTTTTTTCCCGATAAATAGACATAATTATTGGTTTTAATTGTGATGTTTCTTTTTTATACCATGCTTTGTTTGCGTCTAGTTTAAGTTCTGCTAGTTACAATATTTTTTATTGTAATTCACTTATTTATTCTTTATCGCATTTATTTACATTATATTTGCTTAAATTTATTCTTTATCTCTTATTTATTCCATTTCTTGCCAATTATAATTCAAGTTTTTTTTCAATGTTTTGGCACATATTGTAATCATGTCGAAGATCATTCGGCAGAAATTCAATAAAGGATAGAATAGAACAATACCAAGATTGGTTTTACTTAAAAGTATATAAAGTTAACAATATTAAAATTTTAGTCAAACAGTTCGTGCTAACGAACTGTAAGTAAGGAGTAACCTAGCCCAATAGTAACCGAAACTCTAAAAAATGGAATTTTGATACTAATAGGTGCATCAAAAGAATCAGATTTTTATGCTGACTGCAAATATATAAGCTTCGAGAGGTTTAGTCAACCCATCAAAAGTTACACTCCTGAGAAAATTTGCCTTATTTTCGCCTTATAATTTGCCCCTAAAAGTCATAGAACTCTAATGAAAATCACACCATCAGATTCAGCGCATCGGAGAACCCTACTATAGAAGTTTCAAGCTCCTATCTGCAAAAATGTGGAATTTTGTATTTTTTGCCAGAAGAAAAATCACGGATGCGTGTTTATTTATTTTATTTTTTTTTTTTTTTTTTTTTTGATTTTCACAGGCGTGATCGTATCGATCCAGTAGTCCTAGAATATCGTGAGAGGGCTCATTCGAACGGAAATTAAAAGTTCTAGTGCCTTTTCTAAGTGACCAAAAAATTGAATGGCAACTAGGCCCCCTCCCACACTCATTTTTTCCCTAAAGTCACCCAATCAATATTTTGAGATAGCCATTTTGTTCAACACAGTCGAAAAATCTAATTACTATGTCTTTGAGAATCACTTAATCCCCCACAGTTCCGGGGGGAAGGGCTGCAAGTTCTATACTTTGCCCATTGTTTACATATAGTATTGGTTATTGGGAAGTATACTGGTGTTTTCAGGAGGATTTTTTTTCTAGTGGGGGGGGGCGGGGTCGGAGTAGGGGTTACGGGAGAGGATCTTTACATGGAGGATATTTCCTTGGGGAAAGGAACATTTCCATGAAGGGGGAGCCAGATTTCCCAGCATTATTTAAAAAACGATCAGAAATTAAATAAAAAAATAAGTTTTTTTCAAATCGAAAGTAAGAAGGAACATCGAAATTTAAAACGAACAGAAATTATTACGTATATGAGGGGGTTCGCCCCCTAGTCAATGCCTCGCTCTTTACGATAAAAACTTTTTAGTACTTTCAAAAGAGATATCTATTCTAATTAACCGACCTTTGTGATTCAGTTGTTTGTGATTCGAACAAAATTCGAACTTTAGCGTAAAGAATGAGGTATTAACTAGGGGGTGAACTCCCAAATATACGAAATAAAAATATACGAATATATAAGTCCTTTACGTAACTAAATTCACAAGTTACATTAGAACAAAATTTCGAGTAAACCCATCCAGCCAAAAACAGTAAAAATAACATACAAATTTCATTTTAATTATTCATATACGGTGAGCCAAAATCAAGGCTGCATTAATTCAAAAACGTTCAGATATTAAATATAAAAAAAACAAGTTTTTTTTAACTGAAAGTAAGGAGCGACATTAAAACTTAAGACGAACAGAAATTATTCCGTATATGAAAGGGGGGCTGTCCCCTCCTCAACGCCTCGCTCTTTACGCTAAAGTTTGACTCTGTCTCACAACTTTATTTTTTAAAACAATAAAAAACTTTAGCGTAAAGAGCGAGGCGTTGAGGAGGGGACACCCCCTTTCATATATGGAATAATTGCTGTTTTTTTTTAAACTTGCAAGTTTAAAAAAAAAAACTTGTTTTTCTTAGTTAATTAATATAAAGTGTTCTTGGTTGCAACCAAAATTAAGCACAATTCCCTAACAATCAGAATTGTGACAGAAACAGAAAATATTTAATATGAAACTTAAACGAATTACAAGATAATTTGAATAGTTTTTGACAAAAACTTAACAAAAAATAACTAATTAATCAAGAAATAAAACTTTCAAACAAGATTCATCCACTGTTTCAGAACTAGCTGAATTAGAAACGGGCACAGTGTGTGCAAAGAAAAAAGAAGCGCCAGATTTCCACCTCTCTTTCAATCATTTAGATTAACCAATTGCAAAATCACTGCCACTTCATAACACTAGGCAATTAATTTATTAATACAGCTTACCAAGAATCAAACAGTTCGTGGTAACGAACTGTAAGTAAGGAGCGACCCGGCTGAATGGTAACCGAAACTCTAGAAAACGGTATTTTGATGCCAATAGGTACACCAAAAGAATCAAATTTTAATGCTGATTTCAAATATATAAGTTTCATCAAGTTTAGTCATACCCATCAAAAGTTACGCGCCTGAGAAAATTTGGCTGATTTTCGAAAAAAGGGGGAAAGACCCCCCAAAAGTTATAGAACCTTAATGAAAATCACACCATCATATTCAGCGTATCAGAGAACCCTACTGAAGAGGTTTCAAGCTCCTATCTACAAAAATGTAGAATTTTGCCTTTTTTTGCCAGAAGAAAGATCACGGATGCGTGTTTATTTGTTTTTTTTTTGTTTTTTTTTTTTACCCAGGGGTGATCGTATCGACCCAGTGGTCCTAGAAAATCGTGGGAGGGCTCATTGGAATGGAAATTAAAAGTTCTGGTGCCCTTTTTAAGTGACCAAAAAAATGGAGGGCAACTAGGCCCCCTCCCACGCTCATTTTTCTCCTGTCACCCGACCAAAATTTTGAGATAGCCATTTTGTTCAGCATGTTCGAATATAATGTAAGTATGTCTTTTAGGGTGATTTAGTCCCCCGAAGTCCCCGGGGGGAGGGCTGAAAGTTATGAACTTTACCCAATGTTAATATATAGTAGTGTTTATTGGGAAGTATATAGACGTTTTCAGGGGGGTTTTTTTCTGGTAGTGGGGGGGGGGGTCGGGGGTTACGTGGAAGGATCTTTTCATGAAGGAAGTTTTCATGGGGGAAGGGGCATTGCTATGAAGGGGACGCCGGATTTCCCAACATCATTTAAAAAAAGATCAGATATTAAATATAAAAAACAAGTTTTTCAACTGCAACAGAAGCTACATCAAAACTTAAAACGAACAGAAAATATTACACATATGATTGGGTTCACCCCCTAGTCAATACATCGCTCTTTAAGCCAAAGATTTTTTAGTACTTTCATAAGAGCTATTTATTCTAATTAACGGCCTTTGTGATTAAGCGGTCATTTTTAAAGAATTGGAACAAAATTCGAACTTTAGCTTAAAGAGCAAGGTACTGACTAGGGGGCGAACCCTCTAATATACGTATTAAAAATATATGAATATAGAAGTTCGTTACGTAAGTTAATTCGTAAGTTACGTATATTGACTACTAATAAAAACTTTCGTAAATAAAATTAAAGAAGTTTCGAGAAAGCCATTTAACCAAATAAAAGTAAATTAATATGTAAATTCTATTTTAATTATTCATGTACGGTGAGCCAAGATCAAAACCTGCATTAATTCAAAAACGTTCAAAAATTAAATAAAAAAACAAATTTTTTTTAACTGAAAGTAAGGAACGACGTTAAAACTTCAAACTAAAATAAATTTTTCCTTATATGAATGGGGATGTCCCGTCCACAACGCCGCGCTCTTTACGCTAAAGTTTTTTTGTTGTTTAAAAAAATAGAGTTGTGAGAAAGTCAAACTTTAGCGTAAAGAGCGAGGCGTTGAGGAGTCCATACAATGGAGCTGTCCATTGTATGGACAGCTCCATACATTACGGAATAATTTCTGTTCGTTTTAAGTTTTAACGTCGTTCCTTAATTTCGGTTAAAAAAACTTATTTTTTTTATTTAATTAGAACCAAGAACGTATATTTTGGAGACAAGAATTGGCCAAAATTTTGGTAGTGAATGTTTTGGAAATTGGCCAAGAGCTTTCCAAAAAAAAAGCAAATGACATTTAAGAATTTATGTTAAAGCTAATAAATCTAGATGATTTTGATTCAAATTTTTTCGAACTAAAATTGCACATTAATGTCTCTATGCGATAAGTTGACTGTCATAACAAAATAATTTCTGGAAAGAAAAATACTTTTATACTAAATGTCTGTTTTATAATTGTTGGACTTTTGACATTTTGTCTCAGTTTGGACCAATATTGTCAATCTTTGGTATAAAGGCCTGGAAAATCAAAGTTTGTTGAGGTAGGTCTTGTTGTTGCTAAAAAAGGAATGGGAATTGTGACTTGCGTCCGAACAGCCTTTTGTCCGTTTTCTATAACTATTTCATCGAATCAGTCCTGAAATAAACAACGTTCCTAAAATATTACCAGGAAAGTGGGAGATGTGAAATTTCGTCTATAATGCTTTTGAAACATCACCTTTAAGAGCTTCCGCTACAATTGACAGGAGTCACTACTTACAGCTCATACAACTAAAAGTTTGAGAAAAATGTAGAGGTGCTAATTTAAAAAGAAATGCTAAATTTTTTAATGTTTTTATTTTTCTAGGATGCCCGTTTGAAATACCTGTTCGCAGCCCATGGACGGGCAAAGATGTTACAGCTCATGGTCTTTCATTATATCAGTGCAGAGTTGGGCGACCAACCTCATTTATTGTTGAAACAAAAGGAAACGCCTCTCGTTTGTTTGATATTGTAATTACTGGACCTGGGGAAAGTGCTGTCCCCGTAAGATGTTACCAACAGAAAGACGGAAATCTATTAGCAGAGTATACCCCGATTGTCCCAGGCACGATAGTTTAATATTTTACTTGAGAAAAGAGCGCAGAGGAGGGGCTAACCATTTTCTTGGATGTAGTACGTCCAATCGGAAAAGTCTTAGGGTGCCAAGCACAGTGGACATGAGATCCGATTGTTCAAATAGGTTACTTATACAACCATATATATCTCAAAAGTTGGGGAAAATCGGGAATTTGATATGAACAAAAAAGACCTCCATATAAAATTTTGGTAGAAGCAGGAGCCAAGTTACAAAAAAAAAATGAAAAATGAGTGTGTGAAAAATCAGCAAAAAATGAGCTAAAACATAAGGCACGAAATAACTTATGAAGGTGCAGGTTTTTTGGAAGGTGTAGTTGTCATTGGGAATCAAAATATTATAATTGTTTGGATTCTTACGGAACTGGCAACACCGACGAAAAGGTGATACTGCCCTAAAAACTTCATAAAGTTGAAACAACCTAAAGATAAATCACAATTTTCAGGTATGAATAGACCTAAGAAGGGCTCAGATAGCAAAACAAACTCTTATTTTGATGTTTTTGGGAACTAATTAAAAATATGGAAACGTAATATCAAAGAAAACCAAAGACAGCTAGAAAATTTCCAAAATATCCTATTGTTTTGGTTTTTCAGCACAGAAATTGTGCTGAAAATAAGGCTATGTTTATTTTCGTTTCTTGTGTTGTTTTTTATCCTGATTTATTTATATGGTTTATTTGTCTTGTAGCTTGATGGGAAGGGCTAATTTCCATATAGCCAGAATATTCGTGCTTTTCAAAAACTTTCCTGTTGACTGTCTTGAAAAGTCTTTAATTGTTTGTTCCTGAAAGTTACACTATCATAGAACAATTTATTTGTGCTGTTTACACCCGCTTACCCCTTTTCCACACTACTTTAAATATGCCCTTTTTTTAAAGTTAAACAACTCCATAGCCTCCCCTGCACACCTCCCCTTAATCTCTTGTGTTTGAGAAGATGCACTGACCCAATATTTTATGCAAGTTTTATATGTAAATTATCAATAGGAATTCGAAATGATTGAACTGCAGCAAGAGTAGCCCCATGTGGTGGTTTGGTTAAATCATACGAGCATTTCATAACCCAATCTGACAAAGGCTAGGCAGAATATAAATGGCAGCGGGTATACCCCATGATCTGTCTAAATATTATTGTTGTATCTGAGCATTTCAGAAGCTTGTCGGACCAATTCCATTTTCTATGTTTAAAACTTTTGTAATATGTTACGACAAAATTTAATTCAAAGAAATTTTTGAAATTGAGCAATTCTAAGAAAGCAAGAAGATTATGCTAGCCTCGTCGTTCCCCAAGGGGAAAGTCCTCTTTATGCCGTGCCCTTAGAAGAAAGTCTTCTTCATAAAGTGGTGGATCCACTTTATGAAGTGTTCTTTATAATCCCTCTGCTGAAGTGGCGTCGGTGACCAGGTTATCAAATATAAAAAGCTCTTCTATACTTGCCAAAGATGATGTAGCCTTACTAAAGCCTTCCAAAGTTTTGGTAGGTGATGCAGCTGCTGGACTCGATTTACTGAAGACCAGGCGTAAAACTGTAGAGACTAATAGATTATTGTCTAAAGTTTTCTGAATATTCACATCAGGGCAACTGTAAAGAAAATGTCGTAGATAATGGGTGTAACTCTGTTCTCCAAGTTGCTGAAGATATGGAAGAAGGAAGTAAAAACTGGGAGGTCGTGTGTGAGATGTTCTGGATGTTGGTAACCCATTAATTGTACAGATAGTTTGGTAGATAATGGACAACTGCTATCGTCAATTCTCTGAATACCTGACCTAAGATTGTAAGACTGGGAGGTCAAGTCGGTGGTCTTCTGGATGTTGGCAACGTCTAGGTAGAACAGATGGTAAATAGATCATGGAACAATTGCCTTCTCCAATTTGATGAAGTCATTGCACAAAGATTTAAAAACGAGTGTCATGCGTGAAATGTTCAGGGATATCATGTAGTGATTGTACAGATAGTTTGGTAGATAATAGACAACTGCTTTCTTCAATACGCTTAAGACCTGAACCAGGATTGTAAAACTGGGAGATTACGTCGGAGGTCTTCTGGATGTTTGCAAGGTCAAGGTAGAACAGAAAGTAGGTAGATCATGGAACAATTGCTTTCTCCAATTTGATGAATCCAATGCACAAGGATTTAAAACTGAAATATAATGTGTGAGGTTTTCGGGGGTATCATGTAGTTATTTACAGAGAGTCGGGTAGATATTGGGAAAATTGCTTCCTCCAATTTGCTTAAGACCAATGTGGGATGTCTTCTAAGGAGGAAATTTTACCTTATACTTTTGCGAGCAGCACTCACGCAGATATCAAAGTGAACTATCCGGATGGGTACAAGTTGGTGTAAAAAGTGGAGACTATGGTATAGTACTTACAGAAGACAGAAAATTTTGTAAAGCAGAAAAGGCCAAGTTACACTGTTTAGTAGATTCCAAAATTCAAGTGTGACGGAAATTCAATCGACAAAATGACATCGAAGTATGATGACGAAAAATTTTTTGTCGAACGAAGAAGACCAAATTACATCGATTTGTGGATTTGAAAACACATGTGTAATTGAAAATTAATCGACCAAATAGCATCGAAATATGAAGTCGAAAAAGTTTGCCGACCGAAAATGACCATATGGCAGCGTTTTGTGAATTCAACTGGGCATGTGTGATTGAAAGGCAATCGACCGAATAATATTGAAATATCAAGTCGGTAAAGTTTGTCTAGCAAAATTGATCAAATAATACTACTTTGCAAAATTCTGCAACCATGCATGATTGAAAGTCACTGGACAGAGTAACATCGAACTCTAAATTCTAGAAGAAATATAAGATTAGAAGTGACTTCTATGAAGCCTTTCTAGACAAATTCTCGAAATGACGATTCTTTTGAATAATGTCTTGCAAAGGGACGTCAATAGTAAACAAATACCATTGCAAAAATAGAAAGATTTTATTTATGCTAAACACACTTTTGCCGACCAAAAAATGTTTTTTTTTTATTTTTTTATCAAAAATAGACTATAATATTGACAAAATACAAAATCATTTTCTAATGTATATTTTAAATTCTTCTTCTTTTCTTTCTTTTATCCAGCGGTATTTGGTCCTCCTTTCTACGTTTCCTCTTCTTTTTGTGTTCTCAATAATAAGTGGTGATACATCACATAATAGATAGAATCAAACTGGTTATTGTTTCCTTTTTGTACTCCTGAAAGAAAAAAAAAATCAATCCTGTTTCTTTCTTCTTTTTTTTATCTAAGACTCCTTGCTTATTTGTAATCTAATTTGTCCCTATTTCTCTATTATTCCTTCACTTTACTACCTATCTATCTTACCTCTTACTCGACGTGTCATAGCTTTTTAACTTTTATAATTCCTCACATGCATAAATTTTTCTCTCCTAGTACATTTTATCTACCTTTTTCCTAAAAACTTTTTTTTCCATTCATACGATTCTCCATCCATTAATTTACTATACAACAATTTCAAAATTCTCATTCTAGCTAGGCTACCCACGGCGGCAAGGGACTGCTCCCATTGATTAGGCCTATAACATTAAAATACAAATTTACAATGCATATACGTTTTTGTACTTTAAAATATATTCACCTTTCTTATAACACTTTAAAACACTTTTAACTATATTTACATAAATAAAAGAAAAAATTAAAAATATTTTTTTTAATACATCACATTTCAACACACTCTGCTCTCGCTGGGCCTTGCGTTGTTAGGTAGCTACAACAATTCTCAAAAAATTTCCCAAAAATCAAATATTTCACAATTCAGTTGAATCGTATCCCCCTCAACACATAAAATAAATTCCACTAGTTTAAAATAAATTCCAAACAAAAATTAAAAAAAATGACCAAATCTATAATCTAAAAACTCATAAAATCCTATAGGCTACTATAATTACTCAATTAGATTTAAATCTTGCCTAGTAAATAAACTTAAAAATACTGAACAAATCCTGAAGCTAACTATTATAATCTAAAATTCTAATTAAGCTCTAAAATCAAACACTTCATTAAAAGTTCGAAATATTTAACTTAAAATCTGATCTTATTCCATATACCAAAATAAAAAACTCCATTTTCTAATCTTCTACCTAGATCCTTACCACAAAATAAAAAAAAAAATCATACAATTGTAAAACCTTAAACCCTTAAACCTTATAATGGTTTAATTGGAATAGAAAAAAATGGTTTAATCGGATAGAAGTGAATCGGGTGGAAGTGAGATATGATGGCCAATCGAAATTTGACCTCTCTCAGAAACTAACTTGAAGGAATGGCTCTGTTGGGGACCACCCTATCTATAAATCCTTAAGCATTAATATCGTAGTATGGGTGGTGTTAAGATACTTGGGAACACAGGGATATCCAATCCCTAGTCATTCATGCAATTTTAAACTCTTTTGTATTGTTTATAGCCCTTACAAAGCTTAATAATGCTTGTCACTCCTCGGTATATACCTTGTATTACTCTTCAACCCACTTCTGACCTCTGCTTGGTTTTGCCAGTTTAAATATTACCACTAAATTCTACCACTACCGCTGGTAGTATTTAAATACTACCAGTTTAAATAATACCCTTAAAAATTTGTTAACTATTGGCTTATGATAATATATACTGATTATTGTGTTTTATTTAGTATAAAATCACTTTAATGTACAATTTTCCATTTCAGGAAATTACAAAATTGAAGTTTTGTGTGATGGACGCCCAGTTAGAGGTTCGCCGTTTTCTTGTGATGCCTTTGAGCCATCTTTTGTTACGGTTTCCGGTTGGCCGAAAGATAGCAGTGCAGCTGTTGGCGAAACATTGGAATTTAAAAGTATGATTTTTATGATGTAAATTTACAAAAAAAAAAAATACGGGAAAATTTTTTAAAATAGTAGGGAAAAACGTCTTAACAATTGGTTGGGATTTTGACGAGGATGGCAATTTTAATTTTAGAAATCAAAGAGGACAATCCTTTTATAATTTTAAATTTTGTAGCCAACTTCAGACGCCAACTTTGACTGGCTCTCTCGGAATTTTCTATCGATGGCAACTTGGCTTTCTTTGGGCAATATCGCAAATGTAGCAGAAAAAGGATAAACACAACTGACAGAAAATTATATTTTCGTTGACACAATCTTTTCGACTACTTAAAAAGGGCAATATACTTTAAATTTGAATTTGAATGTGCCTATTCCCGACTATCTAGGACCGTTTGTTCAATACAATTACCCATGGGGAAAACAAAAAATGATAGACAAAACAAACGCGCATCCGTGGTCTGTCTGCTCGGAAAAACTGTTAAATTCCATATTCTGTAGATAGGAGCTTCAAACCCCTACAGTAGGGTTCTCTGATATGCTCAATATGATGGATGATTTTTGTGATCATCATTTGACTTTCTGGGGGTGTAAATCAGTAAAATCTTCTCAGGCTCGTATCTTTTGATTGATAATTTTAAACTAGATTGGTTTTATATATTTGGAATCACTATACAAAAACCAATTTTTCAATGTATGAATTGTTATTAAAACTCTTTTTTTTAAAGTTGCGGTTACTATGAGTCCATGTTGCTCCTTACTAATGTTGCTCCTTGATCAAACAAAAATAGCAGATACGTCTGTAGGACTTTTACAAAGCTTCAGGGAAATTATAGAAATAAAAAAGATAATATATGGGGGTATTAGTATCAATAGAGATGAAGGGGATTTTAGGATCAATTCGATTTATAATAGTTTAATTAAAAAGCAGGTAAGATTTTCAACAAATACTGATTTTGATAATAGTTCTGATACGAAAGATGACCTTGTGGACCAAGGTCAGACTTGGCTAAATGTAGGGAAAGGTAAACGAACTGCAACTAAGCTTGCAAGGAAACGAATATGTTCAATTTGTAATTCAAACATTGGGTGATGAACTTGTGAGATCTAATTATGGGTTATGGGCCGGGGGTTACCTGACCTTTATTGTTTTAGTTTAAGTATAAATATATTTTCATTTTTGATAGATTTCCATTTATATTCTGTGAGAAGGCGTGTTCCAATCAATATAAGCATTCGATTTTGTTTATACACCAGTGAATGGAATTGTTTATTTAATATATGAGTTTTCTTTCCTATTTATTTATATTTTTTCTTTTCTTTGTTTAGTATGTTTTTTATGTTGATGTAAGAATTTTTTTTTTTTCCGTTGAGAAAGGCTCCCGGATGTAGAGCCGATATTCGGAGTATTTTTGTTTAATTAAGTGTTTTGTATTCACTGCTTTATAGAAATTAAAACCCATTTTTCTTGTTTAATTTTTTGTAAATGGAAAAGCAGTGTGGTCTAAGAAATTAGGTATGTTCAGTTGACCAAAAGGGAAAATGTACCTCCTACTACTGCTATTAATGCTGCTGCTACTACTGCTACTACTACGAATAATAATGCACTATTACGGGTTCCGGTGATTTCCCCTCTGGAGATTTTCTCCCGGTAATTTTCCCCCTAGGAGATGTCCCCCCGCTGAAAATTATCCCCCCCCCTCTCGGAAATAATCGCCACCGGAAACTACCCTTGCCTCAGATTTATTTGCATCGGATGTCACCCATGGCTCGAAAACTGTTGCCAAATTCCTCACTTTCTCGGCGGCCTAAAATATAAGAGCGAGTGGAGTACACTTTTTAATTGCCAAGTAAATTGTTGGTTATACACGGTAATACATACACGGTTAAAACGCTACACTTTAAAACTAATATTTCTTGCAATAAGCCTCAGGTACTCCAGCATCTCGACGTTCTCGTAGATTCACATCTGTCGTAGAATTCTGGCATTTAAATCCACACACTTTTTCTTAATTGGTTCACTAGATTGTCCCTCATTTGCTTGAATCACAACCGCCCAGTTAAGTGCTTGTTCGCGCTTGAGGATGTCCAACTGAAGACTGCAATCTTCTTTGATAACCCTCAACATTGTTGTTTGTCCTGGGGAGTTAATTTTTCGCTCTGTCGAACATATTTCAGACACGGGACGGAAAGTTACAAGGTACTCTCCTACTTTCACGCATTCCACCGATGTGGTTATCTTCAAAGTAGTTGATGACCGGCCCAAACACATTGTCAGTAAGTTTTTACTACGACAGCTGTGAATGCAGAATGTACTTCCGAAATGGGCTCTAACGCAAGAGCAGCTAGCATTTTGGTGGAGACTGCAAATTCATCATCGTCTTTATACCTCGTCTGAAGGCCAAGGTTGTGTACTTCCCTGTAGATACTCTGGCTTAAGTGTAAACAACAGCCCTTCACTTCAGTGACTGGAAAGCCTTTCCTGAAGGAATTCTGCACGCCAACTTAAAATCAGATAATACAGATGTTGGACCTCCATTCGTCAAATGAGACTTTAGTTCGGTACGAACTTTCGTATCCGTGTCCTCTGACTTGTTAGGCAGCAGTGCGTAAACGCATGGAATCACCCGAACCTCGTACAGGCAGTGCACATGGTTACACAAGGGTTCGTGTAAACGAACCCTTCGAAGGCAATCTTGTCAACTCCACGCGTTGATTTGAAATATTCCATTATTTTACTAAACTTTACGTACTTCTGATGCGACCCGAAAAAAATAAACTGACCCAGTATGGCACAGCTCGGGAGCCTAAATAGCTTTCGAATGGAATAATCCGGGGTGGTTAACTGTTATGACATATTAATTATGGGATTTAATTAAGAAGATTAAGAGATTAAATTAGGAGTTTTCAATTTCAGTCTCAAGGTCTGACGGACCTTGTGGATGGTCGGAAGCTCCTGCGGGGGGAAATTTCCAGGAGGGGAAGGGGATCTCCAACGGGGGAAAATTTCCGGGGGGGGGGGGAGAATCTCCTACGGGGGGAAATTTCGGGGGGGGACTTTCTCGGGGGGAAATCTCCTAGACCCCACTATTACTGTTAATTCTATTGCTGCTTCTACTATAGCTATTTTCAATCAATCAATCAATCGGGGTTTATTTTAAAAAAAAAACGAAATAGAATAGCATAAAATACACTGCTCTGTCACACATTAGACGTTGAGACCCATAAATATAAATATTCATCACTATCATACAGAACGGCTCTAGTAGTATGCTAGAATGCACTACTGAAGGTGATTGCGTAATATGCCTTACCAGGGTCATTTGCCTATTACAATGAACTCTAAATGCACTCCTGGTCGTGATTGCGTTTAGTTGAAAATATACATGCACTTTCACAAGCCGATATAGCCTACGAGTTTTTTTTTTAGGTTAAATCCGTGTCAGAAAAACCGGTGTGTCTTTTTTAGTCAAGACAAGTTTGTTAGGAATGTGTCGCTGCTAAAGGTAACTCTAATTGGAAAAAATGGGCATAAAGCTTTTTTTTTTGATAATAATTGCACAATGAATGTATCGTTTGACGTGGGCATTTTTTATGAGCCAATCAGAAGTTGTTCAATATACGATAACTTGATTTGTTGTTGGGATTTGAATAAAAGAAATAGTTATGTTATTTGCCTGCGTGTATAGGTATTCCCATGTTCTTTGCTTGCATGTTTAGTAAGCCACATGTTATTTGCTTTCTTGTATAGGAATTCCCAAGTTAATTGCTTGCTAGTATAGGAATTCCAATGTTATTTTCTTGCATGTATAGGAATTCCAATGTTATTTGCTTGCATGTATTGGAATTCCCAGGTTATATTCTAGCATGAATAGTAATTCCCTTGATATTTGAGTGCGTGTATAGGAATACCAATGTTATTTGCTTGCGTGTATAGGAATTCCCATGTTATTTGCTTGCATGTATAGTAATTCCTATGTTATTTGCTTGCTTGTACAGGAATTCCCTTGTTATGTTCGTGCGAGTAGCGTTATTCCCTTGTGATGGTCTGACAATGTTATTTCGTACCATTTTATGGTCGTTGGTTGTTAGGTATTGCCATGTTATGTGCTTGATTGAAGATGAAGCTACAAGTGTTTTTCATGCGGGTATACTAACCCACTTGTTATTTTATTTAATGTCTCGGAATTCCCTTGCTATTTGCTTGCCTGTATATGACTTACCATGATATTTTATTGCGTGTCTAGTTATTACCATGTTATTTGCTTGCATGTATAGAAATTCCCATGTTATTTGCTTGCGTGTAAAGGAATTCGCATGTTATTTGCTTGCATGTATAGGAATTCCCATGTTATTTGCTTGCGTGTATAGGAATTCCCATGTTATTTACTTGCATGTATAGGAACTCCCATGTTATTTGCTTGCATGTATAGGAAGTTCCACGGTATTTTGCTTGCTTGTATAGGAATTCACATGTTATTTGCTTGCGTGTATAGGAATTCCCATGTTATTTGCTTGCATGTATAGGAATTCCCATGCTATTTGCTTGCGTGTATAGGAATTCCCATGCTATTTTAAGGGCTTATGTCCCCTCCCATGCTATTATAAGAGTTCGTGTCTTCTTCCTATGCTATTCCAGGAGCTTATGTTCCTTCCTATGCTATTTTAAGGGCTTTTCCGAAATTTTTGTGTTAAATAAGTAGTTCTTGTATCTTTTAAAAGAGCTTTACGAAGTTTGAGAGACTCGGTTGTCTGATTCCGTGTGATTTTTCTTTACTTGGTGCCCATTAAAAACGAAATTTTTGTTTTAAATAAGTAGTTTTTGTATCTTTTAAAAGAGCTTTAAGGGGTTTGAGAGACTCAGTTGCCTGATTCCATGTGGTTTTTCTTTACTTATTGCTCATCAAAAACGAAGTTTTTGTGTTAAATAAGTAGTTTTTGTATCTTTTAAAATAGCTTTAAGGGGTTTGAGAGACTCAGTTGCTTGATTCCGTGTGGTTTTTCTCTACTTATTGCTCATTAAAAATGAAGTTTTTGTGTTAAATAAGTTGTTCTTGTATCTGTTAAAAGAGCTTTTGTATCTTTTAAAAGAGCTTTAAGGGGTTTGAGAGACTCTGTTGCCTGATTCCGTGTGGTTTTTCTTTACTTAGAGCTCATTAAAAACGAAATTTTTGTTGTAAATAAGTAGTTCTTGTATATTTTAAAATAACTTTACGGGGTTTGAGAGACTCTGTTGCCTGATTCCGTGTGTTTTTTTTCTTTACTTGATACCCATTAAAAACAAAATTTAGGATTTGTGTTAAATAAATAATTCTTATACATTTTAAAATAGCTTTACGGGATTTGAGAGACTCTGTAATGCAGTAGTTTTACAGTAAAGACACTCGATATCCTAAAAGTTTTTAATTCAAACTTGTTAAAACTTCGAAATTTTTCAACTTTATTTATTTTTTTTCTTTTTGTACATATCTTAAAATGTCAAAATATGCTTAAAGTTCTAGCAATTGCGCTCTGTGATTGGTCAGAGACACGATGTGACTTTCCCACTGGTATTCTATGACAGGTTATTGACACTACCTAATCTATTGCATGTATTAAATCACTATTTTTTACGCAGTGGAACGATAAACACATAAGTCATATCTTTAAAAAAAAAGTGAAGATGGAGCATTTTAATAAAGTGTGTTTACATAACAAGGTTATTGTAGCATTGATTGCCGACAAAGAGAAGTATTTAACTTTGAAACAAGTACAGGTGGTAGCACTATTGGAAATGTATGCATGCATTTTCATGACAGTAAGGAATTAAATTTCTTTGGAATACCGAAAAAATTCAACTCTTATGTTGGTGGTTATGCGAGATTGAGATCTCCAGAGATGATTTCACTCAAAGAGAATGCCAACATAAAAATAATCCTTGATGATAGAGGACAACTCCTTGCTACTGTTGCAGTTTACACATTATCTACTGATACAACCAATCCTCACCTTTCGGGTATTAGCATTCAACGGAAGATCAATAAAAGAAAGGCCTGCTCTTCTACTAATATCGTAAACCATATCTTGTCTACGTGCCGAAACTGTTACCTGTGTAAAAATAATTTGATAATAGACAGTGAAATTGCCAGAAAAATAAAAAGGGCATTGTCAGAAAATATCACGATGGAATATAAAGATGAATCGATGAAAAACAAAGCACCAGCAAACGTTACTGCCATTGATCAAACAGTCATTGAACCAAATAATACCAAAGACGAAAAGCATATTGATCCTGTTGATGAGACACCAGTAAAAACTGTGTATGACTCAAAATGGAATAATGATTATTCTACTGATTACGAACTAAGATAAGACAATAGCTATAATATCAAGAGAGAACATGGTGAACTATTATATGTAACAGAATCAAAATGTCAAAATTTAATCATTTATATTAATAATGTATCATAATATATTTTTTGTATTAATATTCTACATAGCATTATTTCATTAAAAATATATAATGCATTACATTGTTATGTGTTCATTATTTTTAGAGTAAGCTAGCATATCAAACGTTTAGAATGTCTAATAAAACGTCGGAGATGTGAGAAAAGGAATTTGTATACATCTATTGTCAGACACATGGGATAACAATGACAAAATCTTGGTATCAGAATGAATAAATTATTTATCAACATCCGTTAATGGATATGTCATTATGAAAAAATTGTAAGTGAGTAAGTAAGTAACAAACTCTTTCTTGAATTCACCTCTTGGATACACAATACAGAAATTTAATTAAGGAAATTATGAAAATAAAAATTGTAAGTAAGTAAAAAACTCTTTCTTGAAGTCACCTCTTGGATACACAATGCAGAAATTTCATTTAAGAACTTATCAAAAATTGTAAGTAAGTAGCAAATTCTTTCTTGAATTCACCTCCTGGATAAATAAAAAAGACATTTCATTCAAGAAATTATTTCAAAATTCATAGTAAGTAACAAACTCTTTCTCGAAGTCACCTCTTGGGTACACTATGCAGAAATTTCATTTAAGAAATTTGAAAAAATTTTAAGCAAGTAACAAACTCTTTCCTGAAGTCACCTCTTGGATACACAATGCAGAAACTTCATTTAAGAAACTATAAAAAAAATGTAAGTAAGTAAGTAACAAATTCTTTCTTGAAGTCAACTCTTGGCTACACAATACAGAAATTTCATTAAAGAAATCATGAAAAAATTGTAAGTAAGTAGCAAATTGTTTCTTGAATTCGCCTGCTGGATAAACAAAGACATTTCGTTCAAGAAATTATGACAAAATTCTAAGTAAGTAACAAACTCTATATTGTTTTCACGTCTTAGATATACGATGTAGAAATTTCATTCAAGAAATTATGAAAAAATTCTCAGTAAGTAACAATTTCTTTCTTGAAGTCCCCTCTTGGATACACAATACGGAAATTTCATTTAAGATATTATGAAAATATTTGTAAGTAAGTAACAAACTCTTTATTGATTTCACATCTTGGATACACAATACAGATACTTCATTCAATAAACTATGAAAAAATCGCAAGTAAGTAAAAAAAAAACTATTTATTGTTTTCACCTCTTGGATATACAATACGGAAATTTCATTCAATAAATTATGAAGAAACTGTAAGCAAGTAACAAACTCTTTCCTGAAGTCACCTCTTGGATACACAATGCAGAAACTTCATTTAAGAAACTATGAAAAAATTGTAAGTAAGTAAGTAACAAATTCTTTCTTGAATTTGCCTCTTGGATAAACAAAAAAAGACATTTCATTCAAGAAATTATGACGAAATTCTAATTAAGAAACAAACTCTTTCTTGAAGTTACCTCATGGATACACAATTCAGAAATTTCATTTAAGAAATTATCAAAAATTGTAAGTAAGTAGCAAATTCTTTCAAAAATATGTTAATACGTTTAAGCAATAAATATCTTTAAGCTTAACCCGTCTTTATTCTTCAGAATAACTTTAAGCATTTCATTAAATTATGAAGAAATTGTAAGTAAGTAGCAATAGCTTTCTTGAATTCGCTTCCTGGACACAATACAGATATTTAATTCAAGAAATCATAATAAAATCGCAAGCAAGTAATAAAGTCTTTATTGTTTTCACTTATTGGACACACAATACTGAAATTTCATTCAAGAAATTATGAAGGAATTGTAAATAGGTAACACACTCATGTTACCTCATGGATACACAATGCAGAAATTTCATTTAAGAAATTATCAAAAATTGTAAGTAAGTAGCAAATTCTTTCTTCAATTGGCCCCCTGGGTAAATAAAATAGACAGTTCATTAAAGAAATTATTAAAAAATTGTAAGTAAGTAGCAAATTCTTTCTTGAATTCGCCTGCTGGATAAACAAAAGACGGTTCGTTCAAGAAATTATGGCAAAATTACAAGGAATTAAAAAACTCTATATTGTTTTCATGACTTACATACACGATGTAGAAATTTAATTCAAGAAATTAGGAAAACATTTTCAATAAGTAGCAGTTTCTTTCTTGAAGTCAACTCTTGGATACACAATAAGGAGATTTCATTTAAGAAATTATGAAAAAATTGTAAGCAAGTAACAAACTCTTTCCTGAAGTCACCTCTTGGATAAACAATACAGAAACTTCATTTAAGAAACTATGAAAAAATTGTAAGTAAGTAATAAATTATTTCTTGAAGTCACATCTTGGATACACAATACAGAAATTTCATTAAAGAAATTATGAAAAAATTGTAAGTAAGTAGCAAATTCTTTCTTGAATTCACCTGCTGGATAAACAAAGACATTTTGTTCAAGAAATTATTACAAAATTCTAAGTAACAAACTCATAATTGTTTTCACGACTTAGATATACGATGTAGAAATTTAATTCAAGAAATTATGAAGAAATTCTCAGTAAGTAACAATTTCTTTCTTGAAGTCAACTCTTGGATACACAATAGGGAAATTTCATTCAAGAAATTATGAAAATATTTGTAAGTAAGTAACAAACTCTTTGTTTTCACCTCTTGAATATACAGTACAGATACTTCATTAAAGAAATTATGAAAAAATCGCAAGTAAGTAACTTTTTTTTCTCTTTATCACAAACCATTTTCACTTAGCTACACGATGTAGAAATTTAATTCAAGAAATTATGAAAAAATTCTCAGTAAGTAACAATTTCTTTCTTAAAGTCAACTCTTGGATACACAATACTGAAATTTCATTGAAGAATTTCATGACTTAGATACACGATGTAGAAATTTAATTCAAGAAATTATGAAAAAATTCTCAGTAAGTAACAATTTCTTTCTTTCTTGAAGTCAACTCTTGGATACACAATACGAAAATTTCATTTAAGAAATTATGAAAAAATTGTAAGCAAGTAACAAACTCTTTCCTGAAGTCACCTCTTGGATACACAATGCAGAAACTTCATTTAAGAGACTATGAAAAAATTGTAAGTAAGTAACAAATTCTTTCTTGAAGTCACCTCTTGGATACAAAATACATAAATTTCATTAAAGAAATTATGAAAAAAATGTAAGTAAGTAGCAAATTATTTCTGTAATTTACCTGCTGGATAAACAAAAAGATATTTCGTTCAAGAAATTACGAAAAAATTCTAAGTAAGTAACAAACTCTTAACTTTTTTCACGACTTAGATATACGATTTAGAAATTTAATTCAAGAAATTATGATGAAATTCTCAGTAAGTAACAAACTCTTTTTTGATTTCACCTCTTGGATATACAGTACAGACTTCATTCAAGAAATTATGAAAAAATCGCAAGTAAGTAGCTTTTTTTCAACTTCATTTAAGAAACTATGAAAAAATTGTAAGTAAGTAACAAATTCTTTCTTGAAGTCACCTCTTGGATACACAATACAGAAATTTCATTAAAGAAATTATGAAAAAATTGTAAGTAAGTAGCAAATTCTTTCTTGAATTCACCTGCTGGATAAACAAAAAGAAATTTCGTTCAAGAAATTATGAAAAAATTCTAAGTAAGTAACAAACTCTTAATTGTTTTCACGACTTAGATATACGATGTAGAAATTTAATTAAAAAAATTATGATGAAATTCTCAGTAAGTAACAAACTCTTTTTTTGATTTCACCTCTTGGATATACAGTACAGACTTCATTCAAGAAATTATGAAAAAATCGCAAGTAAGTAGCTTTTTTTTTCTCTTTATCACAAACAATTTTCACTTAGCTAAACGATGTAGAAATTTAACTCAAGAAATTATGAAAAAATTCTAAGTAAGTAACAATTTCTTTTTTTTCTCTTTATCACAAACAATTTTCACTTAGCTACACGATGTAGAAATTTAATTCAAGAAATTATGAAAAAATTCTCAGTAGGTAACAATTTCTTTCTTGAAGTCAACTCTAGGATCACGTTTTCAACCAGACTGGTTTTTTAGACAACACACCCACGGAGATGACACACACATAGAGACGAGACACGCACAGACGCGACACACAAACAGAGTCACGTTTTGAAACTACATGCTATTTGCATACCTTTCCTTGGCACCTTTCCAAACGAGCGGGGATTCCCCACTGGTTCCTACACATTGCAAAAAAGTGAGCAGTACGAAAACTCCACGTTTTCAACCAGACTAGTTTTTTAGACAACGCACCCACAGAGATGACACACACACACACATAGAGACGAGAAACACACAGACACGACACACAAACAGAGTCATAGTGAGAGAGATATCCAAAAAGTTGCGTTGATCTAGGTTCACTTAGCGTGGCGCCCCACTCTAAGTGAACCTAGATCAACCCAACTTTTTGGATATCTCTCCGTGTCATCTCCGTGGGTGTGTTGTCTAAAAAACCAGTCTGGTTGAAAACGTGATCCTAGAGTTGACTTCAAGAAAGAAATTGTTACCTACTGAGAATTTTTTCATAATTTCTTGAATTAAATTTCTACATCGTGTAGCTAAGTGAAAATTGTTTGTGATAAAGAGAAAAAAAAGAAATTGTTACTTACTGAGAATTTTTTCATAATTTATTGAGTTAAATTTCTACATCGTTTAGCTAAGTGAAAATTGTTTGTGATAAAGAGAAAAAAAAAGCTACTTACTTGCGATTTTTTCATAATTTCTTGAATGAAGTCTGTACTGTATATCCAAGAGGTGAAATCAAAAAAAGAGTTTGTTACATACTGAGAATTTCATCATAATTTCTTGAGTTAAATTTCGACATCGTATATCTAAGTCGTGAAAACAATAAAGAGTTTGTTACTTACTTAGAATTTTGTCATAATTTATTGAACGAAATGTCTTTTTGTTTATCTAGCAGGTGAATTCAAGAAAGAATTTGCTACTTACTTACAATTTTTTCATAATTTCTTTAATGAAATTTATGTATTTTGTATCCAAGAGGTGACTTCAAGAAAGAATTTGTTACTTACTTACAATTTTTTCATAGTTTCTTAAATGAAGTTGAAAAAAAAGCTACTTACTTGCGATTTTTTCATAATTTCTTGAATGAAGTCTGTACTGTATATCCAAGAGGTGAAATCAAAAAAAGAGTTTGTTACATACTGAGAATTTCATCATAATTTCTTGAATTAAATTTCTACATCGTATATCTAAGTCGTGAAAAAAATTAAGAGTTTGTTACTTACTTAGAATTTTGTAATAATTTCTTGAACGAAATGTCTTTTTGTTTATCCAGCAGGTGAATTCAAGAAAGAATTTGCTACTTACTTACAATTTTTTCATAATTTCTTTAATGAAATTTCTGTATTGTGTATCCAAGAGCTGACTTCAAGAAAGAATTTGTTACTTACTTACAATTTTTTCATAGTTTCTTAAATGAAGTTTCTGCATTGTGTATCCAAGAGGTAACTTCAAGAAAGAGTTTGTTACTTGTTTACAATTTTTTTAGAATTTCTTAAATGAAATTTTCGTATTGTGTATCCAAGAGTTGACTTCGAGAAAGAAATTGTTACTTACTGAGAATTTTTTCATAATTTCTTGAATCAAATTTCTACATCGTGTATCTAAGTCATGAAATTCTTCAATGAAATTTCCGTATTGTGTATCCAAGAGTTGACTTCAAGAAAGAAATTGTTACTTACTGAGAATTTATTCATAATTTCTTGAATTAAATTTCTACATCGTGTAGCTAAGTGAAAATTGTTTGTGATAAAGAGAAAAAAGCGTTACTTACTTGCGATGTTTTCATAATTTCTTGAATGAAGTATCTGTTGTGTATATTCAAGAGGTGAAAACAAAAAGAGTTTGTTACTTACTTACAAATATTTTCATAATTTCTTGAATGAAATTTCCGTATTGTGTATCCAAGAGTTGACTTCAAGAAAGAAATTGTTACTTACTGAGAATTTCTTCATAATTTCTTGTATTAAATTTCTACATCGTGTATCTAAGTCGTGAAAACAATTATGAGTTTGTTACTTAGAATTTTGTAATAATTTCTTGAACAAAATGTCTTTGTTTATCCAGCAGGTGAATTCAAGAAAGAATTTGCTACTTACTTACAATTTTTTTATAATTTCTTTAATGAAATTTCTGTATTGTGTATCCAAGATGTGACTTCAAGAAAGAATTTGTTACTTACTTACAATTTTTTCATATTTTCTTAAATGTATTTTCTTTTTTGTTTATCCAAGAGTTGAATTCAGTAAATATTTTGTTACTTGCTTAAAATTTTTTCATAAATTATTAAATTAAATTTCAGTATTGTGTATAGAATATTTTACTTCAAGAAAGAAATTGCTACTTACTGATAATTTTTTCATACTTTCGTGAATTAAATTTCTTCTTCGTTTATGTAAGTCTTTAAAACAATATAGAGTTTGTTACATACTTAGAATTTTGTCATAGTTTATTGAATTACATGTATTTTTTATTTATTCTGCAGGCGAATTCAAGAAAGAATTTGCTACTTAATTACAATTTTAATTTCTTTAATGAACTGTCTTTTTTATTTACCCAGGAGGCGAATTCAAGAAAGAATTTGCTAGTTACTTACAATTTTTGATAATTTCTTAAATAAAATTTCTGCATTGTTTATCCATGAGGTAACATGAGTGTGTTACCTATTTACAATTCCTTCATAATTTCTTGAATGAAATTTCGGTATTGTGTATCCAATAGGTGAAAACAATAAAGACTTTATTACTTACTTGCGATTTTATTATGACTTCTTGAATTAAATATCTGTATTGTGTTCAGGAAGCGAATTCAAGAAAGCTATTGTTACTTACTTACAATTTCTTCATAATTTAATGAAATAAATAAAACTATTCTAAAGAATAAAGACAGGTTAAGCTTAAAGATATTTATTGCTTAAACGTATTAACATATTTTTGAAAGAAATTTGCTACTTACTTACAATATTTGATAATTTCTTAAATGAAATTTCTCCATTGTGTATCCATGAGGTAACTTCAAGAAAGAGTTTGTTGCATAATTAGAGTTTCGTCATAATTTCTTGAATGAAATGTCTTTTTTTATTTATCCAAGAGGGGAATTCAAGAAAGAATTGGCTACTTACTTACAATTTTTTCATAGTTTCTTAAATGAAGTTTCTACATTGTGTATCCAAGAGCGGACTTCAGGAAAGAGTTTGTTACTTGCATGCAATTTATTAATAATTTATTGAATAAATTTCCGTATTGTATATCCAAGAGGTTTAAACAATAGAGAGTTTTTTTTACTTACTTGCGATTTTTTCATATTTTCTTGAATGAAGTATTTGTATTGTGTATCCAAGATGTCAAATCAATAAAGAGTTTGTTACTTACCTAAGAATATTTTCATAATTTCTTGAATGAAATTTCCGTATTTTATATCCAAGAGGGGACTTCAAGAAAGAAATTGTTACTTACTGAGAATTTTTTCATAATTTCTTGAATGAAATTTCTACATCGTATATCTAAGACGTGAAAACAATATAGAGTTTGTTACTTACTTAGAATTTTGTCATAATTTCTTGAACGAAATGTCTTTGTTTATCCAGCAGGCGAATTCAAGAAACAATTTGCTACTTACAATTTTTTCATGATTTCTTTAATGAAATTTCTGTATTGTGTAGCCAAGAGTTGACTTCAAGAAAGAATTTGTTACTTACTTACTTACATTTTTTTTTATAGTTTCTTAAATGAAGTTTCTGCATTGTGTATCCAAGAGGTGACTTCAGGAAAGAGTTTGTTACTTGCTTAAAATTTTTTCAAATTTCTTAAATGAAATTTCTGCATAGTGTACCCAAGAGGTGACTTCGAGAAAGAGTTTGTTACCTACTATGAATTTTGTCATAATTTCTTGAATGAAATGTCTTTTTTATATATAAATTTATCGAAGTATTGAAATGTTTCGATAATTTATTACAATTGTGGATAATTCCTTAAGTTAAATATCTGTATTTGTTATCAAATTGACAACATCAAGAAGAGTTTGCGGCTTAATTACATTTTTTTTTCATAATTTCATTTATTAAACTTATTTATTGCGCATACAATAGTTGAATTCAAGAAAGAGTTTGTTACTTACTAACTTACTTACAATTTTTTCATAATGACATATCCATTAACGGATGTTGATAAATAATTTATTCATTCTGATACCAAGATTTTGTCAATGTTATCCCATGTGTCTGACAATAGATGTATGCAAATTCCTTTTCTCACATCTCCGACGTTTTATTAGACATTCTAAACGTTTGATATAATAGCTTACTCTAAAAATAATGAACACATAACAATGTAATGCATAATATATTTTTAATGAAATAATGCTATGTAGAATATTAATACAAAGAATATATTATGATACATTATTAATATCAATGATTAACCTTGGACATTTTGAATCTGTTCCATAAAATAGTTCACCATGTTCTCTCTTGATATTGTAGCTATTGTCTTCTCTTAGTTCGTAATCAGTAGAATAATCATTATTCCATTTTGAGTCATACACAGTTTTTACTCGTGTCTCATCAACAGGTTCAATATGCTTTTCGTCTTTGGTATTATTTGGTTCAATGACTGTTTGATCAATGGCAGTAACGTTTGCTGGTGCTTTGTTTTTCATCGATTCATCTTTATATTCCATTGTGATATTTTATGACAATGCCCTTTTTATTTTTGTGGCAATTTCACTGTCTATTATCACATTATTTTTACACAGGTAACAGTTTCGGCACGTAGACAAGATATGGTTTACGATATTAGTAGAAGAGCAGGCCTTTCTTTTATTGATCTTCCGTTGAATGCTAATACCCGAAAGGTGACGATTGGTTGTATCAGTAGATAATGTGTAAACTGCAACAGTAGCAAGCAGTTTTCCTCTATCATAAAGTATTATTGTTATGTTGGCATTCTCTTTGAGTGAAATCATCTCTGGATATCTCAATCTATCATAAACACAAACATAAGAGTTTAATATTTTCGGAATTCCAAATAAATTTAATTAATTAATGTCATGACAATGCATGCATACATTTCCAATAGTGCTACCAGCTGTACTTGTTTCAAAGTTTAAATACTTCTCTATGTCGGCATTCAATGCTACAATAACCTTGTTATGTAAACACACTTTATTAAAATGCTCCATCTTCACTTTTTTTTAAAGATATGACTTATGTGTTTATCGTTCCACTGCGTAAACAATACTGATTTAATACATGCAATAGATTAGGTAGTCTCAATAAGCGGTCATAGAATACCAGTGGGAAAATCACATCCTGTCTCTGACCAATCACAGAGCGCAATTGTTAGAACTGTAAGCATATTTTGACATTTTAAGTAATGTACAAAAAGAAAAAAATAATAAAGTTGAAAAATTTCGAAGTTTTAAAAAAGTTTGAATTAAACACTTTTAGGATATCGAGTGTCTTTACTGAAAAACTACTGCATTATAGAGTCTCTCAAATCCCGTAAAGCTATTTTAAAATGTATAAGAATTATTTATTTAACATAA
This sequence comes from Artemia sp. Qi Xiang Cuo, assembly GCF_049724085.1. Classification (NCBI taxonomy): domain Eukaryota; kingdom Metazoa; phylum Arthropoda; class Branchiopoda; order Anostraca; family Artemiidae; genus Artemia; species Artemia sp. Qi Xiang Cuo. Next base: position 4,946,514 of record NC_142811.1, read on the forward strand.
ATCCTAAATTTTGTTTTTAATGGGTATCAAGTAAAGAAAAACCACACGGAATCAGGCAACAGAGTCTCTCAAACACCGTAAAGATATTTTAAAAGATACAAGAACTACTTATTTACAACAAAAATTTCGTTTTTAATGAGCTCTAAGTAAAGAAAAACCACACGGAATCAGGCAACAGAGTCTCTCAAACCCCTTAAAGCTCTTTTAAAAGATACAAAAGCTCTTTTAACAGATACAAGAACAACTTATTTAACACAAAAACTTCATTTTTAATGAGCACTAAGTAGAGAAAAACCACACGGAATCAAGCAACTGAGTCTCTCAAACCCCTTAAAGCTATTTTAAAAGATACAAAAACTACTTATTTAACACAAAAACTTCGTTTTTAATGAGCAATAAGTATAGAAAAACAACGTGGAATCAGGCAATTGATTCAGTCAAACCCCTTAAAGCTCTTTTAAAAGATACAAAAACTACTTATTTAGAACAAAAATTTCGTTTTTAACGGGCACCAAGTAAAGAAAATCACACGGACTCAGACAATCGAGTCGCTCAAACCCCGTAAAGCTCTTTTAAAAGATACAAGAACTACTTATTTAACAAAAAAATTTCGGAAAAGCCCTTAAAATAGCATAGGAAGGAACATAAGCTCCTGGAATAGCATAGGAAGGGGACATGAACTCTTATAATAGCATGGGAGGGGACATAAGCCCTTAAAATAGCATGGGAATTCCTATACACGCAAGCAAATAGCATGGGAATTCCTATACATGCAAGCAAATAACATGGGAATTCCTATACATGCAAGCAAATAACATGGGAATTCCTATACAAGCAAGCAAAATAAAGTGGGAATTCCTATACATGAAAGAAAAAAAAATGGGATTTCCTATAAATGCAAGCAAATACCATGGGAATTCCTATACACGCAAGCAAATAACATGGGAATTCCTATACACGCAAGCAAATAACATGCGAATTCCTATACCCGCAAGCAAATAACATGGGAATTCCTATACATGCAAGCAAATAACATGGGATTTCCTATACATGCAAGCAAATAGCACGGGAATTCCTATACACGCACGCAAAAAACAAGTCAGTAAATATATATGCAATCAAATAACAAGATGATTCCTATACACGAAAGCAAAAAACCTGGGAAGTCATCTAAAAGAAAGCACATAAAATGGGCATTCATATACTAGCAAGCAAATAACCAGTGAAGAACTAAAAATGCACTAACATAACATGGTAATTCCAATACACTCAAGACAATAACTAGCGACTTCCTATACACGCGAGCAAATAACATTGGAATTCCTATACATGCAAGCAAATAACAAGGGAATTCCTATACACGCAAGCAAATAACATGGGAATTCCTATACATGCAAGCAAATAACAAGGGAATTCCTATACATGCAAGCAAATAACATGGGAATTCCTATACACGCAAGCAAATAACATGGGAATTCCTATACATGCAAGCAAATAACATTTTAATTACTATACACGCAATAAAATAACAAGGGAATTCCTATACAAGAAAGCAAATAACAAGGGGATTACTATACATGCAAGCACATGACATGGGAATTCCTATACACGCAAGAAAATAACATAACCATTTCTTTTATTCAAATCCCAACCACAAATCAAGTTATCGTATATTGAACAACCTCTGATTGGCTCATAAAAAATGCCCATGTCAAACGATACATTCATTGTGCAATTCTTATCAAAAAAAAAAAGCTTTATACCCCTTTTTTCCAATTAGAGTTAGCTTTAGCAACGACACATTCCTAACAAACTAGTCTTGACTAAAAAAGACACACCGGTTTTTCTGACACGGATTTAACCTAAAAAAAAAACTCGTAGGCTATATCGGCTTGTGAAAGTGCATGTATATTTTCAACTAAACGCAATCACGACCAGGAGTGCATTTAGAGTTCATTGTAATAGGCAAATGACCCTGGTAAGGCATATTACGCAATCACCTTCAGTAGTGCATTCTAGCATACTACTGGATCTCACTTCACTCCCAAGACAACCACACGCCTCCTCTCCAATTACTCATTATTTCCTTAACTATTGGGTTCCTCCCTCCCCCGGAAGCACAATCACCTCCCCTAAAATACTATAAAATAATAAAAATAATCTTAAATACTAAACTTGTTTTAATCCAAATTAACGTCTAATTAATTGACCTTTCACTAAATATTTCGTTAAATTATTTTGAAGGACTTAGTGAGCTCTTGCATCTCAGCTCTTGCGGAATCATATTCCACTCTATAGCGCAAGTCACATCTAGGGAAAAACCGAGCGTATCGTTGGTGTTCGTCTCACCCGGATGTCAAGAGCAGACCGGGTGTTTTGATCATGTTGTTCAGATATCAACCTAAAGAGATAGCGGAACGGAGATGAAAAACCTAAAAACACAAACTGAGCACGACAGACGGTAGAGTGAACCAAGAGAGACAGTCATCTATACTTCCAATTATTTTCAGTGCACACCTATGGATTGAGTCAAGTCTCTTCAAGTGTGATTTGAACGTTGACTGTCAAATTGTTGCACAATATTGGAGATGAGGTTTCAGAGGTCCATTGTAAAGTAGACGAAGGGTTGTTTGTGGAAATGGCTGCCTCAGTTTTCTGATAATGCCAAGATTGCGGGAGAGTTTCAGTTCCACAGCCTGGATGTGGTGTAAAAAGGAGAGGTTTTTGTCCAAAGTACACCTAGATACCTGGCAAAACCCATTTCTGGTCACCGAATCGTTCCTCTAGAAGTCGTAATTCCAGTTATTTCTAGATGAAGAGTTCCGATCCTCGAAAAGAACAGAACATACAATTTGTGTTCTCGACTATAACTACTGGTACTACTACTACTGTTACTAAAGCTAAGGGTATTAAGGGGAAAATTTAAAACCGTATTGAATTAAGTCAAAACACACTATGCCCACATAGGTTGTCAAGAGAACGTATGAGAAATGCTTCAGGAGCGGTCGATGGTATTAATAAAAAAATTTTATCATGTGTTGAAGGAGCCAGAACATAATTTGCATGTTTTTCTAAAAGCCATTGGGTTTTCTAAAAGCCAGAACATAATTTTAACTTTACTGAAAAAAATATGAATGAATTTGCATTGTCAGTTTAACATACATATGCTATTATTTATTCCTTAAAATCTTAATTCGTTTTTAGGTATTAAAGTTATAAAAGTGAAAACATTAAAAATCAACTTTTTCAGTAAAGTGCAAATTATGTTCTGGCTTTTAGAAAACGTAGGGTTTTTTAGCCCTACTCATAATAATTTCTGATCGTTTTGCGTTATACTCGGTTATTTATTATAATTAATTAAAAGAAACTTTCCGAAAAATAAGTTTTTAAAAGAAAAGTAACGGCCATTTTAAACTTAAGCTCAGGAGATACAAATACCTGCTAAAATTCAAACTCAAAACGACCAGAAATTACTATTAAAGAATAAATGAAACCCAAAACGAACAGAAATTAAATAAACAATCGAAGCAAAAAACATACAACAAGTAATAATATAAATGAATAAATAGATCTTAAAGCGAGTAATGCTTAGATTGAATATGAAAATCAAGCTTAAAACGAAAACAAATGTTTTGCTTTTAAAGTATAAATGAAACTTAAAACGAACAGAAATTAAATAAACCATTAATGCGAACAAACATACAATAGATATTAATGTAAATGAATAAATAAATCTTAAAACGAGTGAAACTTAAATTGAATATGTAAATCAAGTTTGAATCGAATAAAAATAACTACAAACAAGAGTTTGGGTATCGTCTCACTAAAGAAGCCTAAAACTACTGCGTCATTGGCGCTTTACTGAAAACGAATTATATTACAAATGTTTTCTTTTGTACTTAATATTGAAAATAAATGTTAAAATTACAGTAAAATTTTGAACTGATGAGCTTTTAGCAATTAATATCATTATGCATCAAATATTCAGTTTAATTTATTAGTTCTTTTCAAGATTGGTCAAGACAAATATAGTTTTACCCCCTTGTTGGAGCTATTTTTTTAATCCATTCATTGTTGTCAATCGCTGTCCACAAGTTATGCAAGCTGTCTATTCTTCATGTATAAGGTTTTTATCAAAGAGGTAATCGTATAGACTTTGAAAAAAGCCTAATGCGATTTAAATTGAAAGTTCTAGATCCGTTTTTTATAGTCAAGAATAATCGCACAGTAAGCACCCCCTCCCCCATGCCATAAAAACTTGAAACTTTTTGCAATCAAAAACGAACAAAAATTAATTAAAAAAAAAAATTTCAAAGAAAAGTTTTTCAAAGAAAAGTAAAGGCCATTTTAAACTCAAGCTCAGGAGATACAAATACCTGTGAAATGGTAGACCATTTCAATTGCTGACACAAAAGGATCACCACTGTTTGGAATTGACCTTAATAGGAATTTGTGTGCCAAAGCAATTTTGCATCTATCACAGAGTATGTATCTTAACCTCATAATTGGATAATTATAATCGATTTTCTAGGCGTTTTTCCCATACAAAACCCCTTCCCATAACTTATAAACCCCCCTTAATAAGTTATGCCCCAGGGCATAACTTACAACGCCTACCCCTGGGCCCTGGCGGGCTGTGTCGACACCGGAGTTTTTGTTATCAGAACTTTGAACTATTTTAACAAAATGTCTATCTCAAAATTTTTATCTGATGCATTGAGGGCGTGGAGGAGGGAGAGGGGCTAGTTGCCCTTCAATCTCTTTTGACTCTTAAAAAGTGAACAAGAACTTTCAATTTTCAATCAAATGAGCCCTCTCTAAAGTTAATACGAGCGTCCCTTCCATAAGAAATAATATGAAGGATTCTGAGAATCCTTAAATTACAACCCTTGCCCTGAGGGCTTTGGGGGAGTTGTAATCCTCAAAGACCTAATTTCCAGAACTTAAAACTACGTTTAATAAAATGGATATATCACAATATTGATTGGATACGTTTGTGGGAAAGGTGGACATAAGAGGGGGGTTGGTTGCCCTCAAATCACTTTCGAATATAACAAAGGGCACTAGCCCCGGAAAAGTCCCATCAAATGAGCAGGTTTTGAATTTCTTACGACACCACCTTCTATAAAAACCTTATATGCCCCCAGGGCATAACTTAAAACCCTTGCCCTGGCGGTTTCGGGGGATTGTGCTCCTCAAAAACATATTTTCTATCTGGAAATCAACTATGCTGAACAAAATGGCTATCTCAAAATTTTGATTGGATGTGTTTGGGGAAATGACGGGTGTGGGGGGGGGGGGAGGCTATATGCCCTCAAAACAATTTCGACTATTAAAAAGGGCATTAGCCCTTTGGATTTCCAATTGAATGTGCCTGTTTTGAAGTTTCTACGACAACGCCTTCTATAAAAACCTTATATTACCCCAGGGCAGAACTTAAAACCCTTCCCCTGAGGGTTGCGCGGGACTGTCCTCCTCAAAAACATATTTTCTATCTGGAAATCAACTACACTGAACAAATGGCTATCTCAAAAGTTTGATTGGATGTGTTTGGGGAAATGATGGGCGTGGGGGGGCTAGTTGCCCCCCCAATCACTTTCGACTATTAAAAAGGGCACTAGCCCTTTAATTTCCAATTGAATGTGCCTGTTTTGAAGTTTCTACGACAGCGCCTTCTATAAAAACCTTATATGCTGCGAGGGCATAACTTAAAACCCTTGCCCTGAGGGTTGTGGGGGATTGTCCTGCTCATAAACATGTTTTCTATCTGAAAATCAACTACGCTGAACAAAATGGCTATCTCAAAATTTTGATTGGATGTGTTTGGGGGATTGATGGGCGTGGGGGCGGCTAGTTGCCCTCCAATCACTTTCGACTATTAAAAAGGGCACTATCCCTTTGAATTTCGAATCGACTGAGCCTTTTTTAAAGTTTCTACGACAACGCCTTCTATAAAAAACCTTATATGCCCCCAGGGCATATGTTAAAACCCTTGCCCTGAAGGTTCTAGGGGAGTGTCCTCCTCAAAAACATATTTTCTATCTGGAAATCAACTACGCTGAACAAAATGGATATTTCAAAACTTTGATTGGGTGTGTTTGGGGAAATGATGCGCGTAAGGGGGGGGGGCTAGTTGCACTCCAATCATTTGCGAATATTAAAAAGGGCACTAGCCCTTTAATTTCCAAAAGAATGAGCCTGTTTTGAAGTTTATACGACAACGCCTTTTATAGAAACGTTATATACCCCCAGGGCATAACTTAAAACCCTTGCCCTGAGGGTTGTGGGGGAGTTTCCTCCTCTAAAATGTATTTTGTGTGTGGAAGTTACCTACGCTAACCAAAATTGGGATCGCTAAAGTTCAATGGGAGGTTTGTTGGAGACTAAGGGGCGTGGGGGGGGGCTAGTCGACCTCCGATCATTTTTGACTATCAAAAAGGACACTAGCCCTCTAATTTCCAATCAAATGAGCATGTTTTGAAGTTTCTACGACAACGCCTTCCATAAAAACGTTATATGCCCCCAGGGCATAACTTAAAACCCTTGCCCTGAGGGTTGTGGGGGAGTGTCCTCCTAAAAAACATATTTTTTATCTGTAAAGCACCTACGCTGAACAAAATGGCTATCTCAAATTTTTGATTGGTTGTGTTTGGGGGAATGATGGGCGTGGGGGGGGCTAGTTGCCCTCCAATCATTTTCGAATATTAAAAAGGGCACTAGCCCTTTAATTTCCAATCGAATGAGAATGTTTTGAAGTTTCTACGACAACGCCTTCCATAAAAACCTTATATGCCCCCAGGGCATAACTTAAAACCCTTGCCCTAAGGGTTGTGGGGGAGTCTCCTCCTCAAAAATATATTTTCTATCTGGAAATCAACTACGCTGAACAAAATGACTATCTAAAAATTTTGATTGGATGTGTTTGGGGGACTGATGGGCGTGTGGGGGGCTAGTTGTCCTCTAATCATTTTCGACTATTAAAAAGGGCACTAGCCCTTTAATTTCCAATCGAATGAGCATGTTTTGAAGTTTCTACGACAACGCCTTCTAAAAAAACCATATATGCCCCTAGGGCAGAACTGAAAACCCTTTCCATGAGGGTTGTTGGGGAGTGTCCTCCTCAAAAATATATTTTCGATTGGGAAATCAACTCCGCTGAACAAAAATGGCTATCTCAAAATTTTGATTGGATGTGTTTGGGGGAATGATGGGCGTCGGGGGGAGGGGCTAATTGCCCTCCAATTAATTTTGACTATTAAAAAGGGCACTAGCCCTTTTAATGTCCAATTGAATAGCCTATTTTTAAGTTTCTATGACAACGCCTTCTATGAAAACCTTATACCCCCAGGGCATAACTTACAACCCATGCTCTGAAGGCTGTGGGGGAATCTCCTCCTCAAAAACATAATTTCTATCTGGAAATCAACTATGAACAAAATGGCTGTCTCAAAATTTTGATTGGATGTGTTTTGGGAAATGATAGGCGTGGGGGGGAGGCTAGTTGCACTCCAACCACACTTGACTATTAAAAAGGGAACTAGACCTTTAATATCCACTCGAATGAGCCTTTATTCAAGTTTCTAAGACAACACCTTTTATTAAAACCCTATATGCCCCCAGGGCAGAACTTAAAACCCTTGCCCTGAGGGTTGTGGGGGAATGTCCTCCTCAAAAACAAATTTTCTATCTGCAAAACAAGGACGGTTAACAAAATGGCTATCTGAAAATTTTGATTGGATGTGTTTGGGGAATTGATGGGCGTGGGGGGAGAGGGGAAGGGGGCTAGTTACAATCCAATCACTTTCAACTATTAAAAAAGGCACTAGCCCTTTATTCTCCAATCGAATGAGCCTGTTTTGAAGTTTCTACGACAACGCCTTCTATAAAAACCTTATATGCCCCCAGGGCATAACTTAAAACCCTTGCCCTGAGGGTTGTGGGGGAGTATCTTCCTCAAAAATATATTTTCTATCTGGAAATCAACTACGCTGAACAAAATGGCCATCTCTAAATTTTGATTGGATGTGTTTGGGGGAATCATGGGCGTCGGGGGGAGGGGCTAGTTGCCCTCCAATCACTTTTGAATATTAAAACGGGCACTAGCCCTTTGAATTTCCAATCGAATGAGCCTTTTTTGAAGTTTCTATGACAATGCCTTCTATAAGATCATTATTTGCCCCCAGGGTATAACTTAAAACCCGTGCCTTGAAGGTTGTGGAGGAGTGTCCTCCTCAAAAATATATTTTCTATCTGGAAATCAACTACGCTGAACAAAATGGCTATCTCAAAATTTTGATTGGATGTGTTTGGGGAAATGATGGGTGTGTGGGGGGGCGGGGGCTAGGTACAGTCCAATCACTTTCGAATATTAAAAAGGGCACTTGCTCTTTAATTTCCAGTCGAATGAGCCTGTTTTGAAGTTTCTACGACAACGCCTTCTATAAAAACCTTATATGTCCCCAGGGTGTAACTTAAAACCCTTGCCTTGAGGGTGGTGGGGGAGTATCCTCCTCAAAAATATATTTTATACCTGGAAATCAACTACGCTGAACAAAATGGCTATCTCAAAATTGTGATTGGATGTGTTTGGGGAAATGATGAGTGTGGGGGGGGCCCCGATGTGCCCTCAAATCATTTTCGACTATTAAAAAGGGCAATGGAACTCACAATTTCCAATCGAATTGGCCCCAGTTGAAGCTTCTGCGACGACCCCTTACATATGAAGTGCCTCTGAGAAAAAAAATAATAAAACATGGGAGCCGTATGGCCTTTACTATAGGCAACGCTACAGCGTTGCCTCTGATTTCTGTTCGTCTTGGACTTCATTTATCTATTGAAGCTGATTTGTGGTAGTTTTATGCTTGGTACATTATTGGATTCTGTTTTTGCTCATTTTTGGCTTATTGGAGTTCTTTACTATTTTTTGAAAAACTTATTTTGTGGAACAAATGTTTTTAATAAAAGCCGATATTTTATTAAGAGGTTATTGTAATGCGTAACCTATTTTATCAGTCTTATTTGAATTTCTTTGGAGAAATGATATAGAGGTTTCTTATGAGCTTTAGAGGTTTTTAATTAAGGCTCTTTTTGAGCCTCAAAGGTTTTGGAGGCTAAATGACGTTAGTGGTTTTTGTATGTTTTATCACCGTCTTTTAACTATGAGTTGGGTTTATAGCTTTTGTTTATTTTTATCGTCTACACCTAGGACGGCAATTTAATATATTTTTGAGATTTTTTTTTTGTATTAAATATTGTATTTTTTAGCCATCAATAGGGGCCAAATGAAAACTAGGTTTTCGAAATGGGGCGTGAGGAAGTCATAGGGAAGATTTAAATGAAATTGGAAACCATGGGACGGAATAAAGAGTGAAACTTTGAATATATTGGGATGGAGGCGGAGTATGTTCAAACGTCTTGGGGTTGCAGTGAGTTTTTAGTGTTTATCTGTCAAGGTCTTAAGCCCTTTCTTCATTTGGCTTTTTCATGCCAACCTGGCCATATGGTCTCTAAATGGGAAACCAATCAGGGTACGCAATTTAGGAGAAGGGTATGTCCGCAAACCCTCTAAGGTGTGTATTTATTGGTCCTCGGTACTGACGGCACTTCCCCAACTCCCCCTGAAAAATACATGGTTTTGGTTTGAAGTATTTTGCATTTCTTGGAATTACTTCCTTTTTTTGTACAATGGCAATGCAGGGTTGTCAAATGCTAGTTCCTCAGTTCAATTACTTTTGACTAATTCACAATTATTTTAGTTGACAGATCAAAATCATGGTACGCAGACACAGAAGTTGTAGTCTCAGATCCTATTGGTAAAGAATTACTACTAGACTTTAATGAAACTGAAAAAGATGAACTAGTTTGCGTCACGGAATATGCTCCTTACGTAGCTGGGAGGTACAAATTCCACATAGCCCATGGAGGAGAAGAAATTAAAGGTAACAAGTCATTTTGAGCTACTCGTTCAGTTTTTGGTTATACTTAAGGAGCTAGGACCATTTGAAGGAAGCCCTAAAAAAAAAAATTCGGAAAACTACTTTTAAATAACCATAAATGTTTACCGATCTCATATCTAAAGGTACTTTGCTCCACTTTACCAATACCCTCCCCCTGATGGGTAAATATACTACCCACTATATATATTCCCACTATATTTTACAATACCAAACGGTTGTAACTTCCGATTATCTGTATCTTATCATTTGTGGTTTAAAACTATTCAGTATAATAAAACAAAGTGGTAATGTTTATAGTAGACACAAGGCCGTAGCCAGAATTTTTTAGGAGGGATGTATTTTTTGGGGAGGTGGGTTACAAAAAAACTTTGGTTACAAAAAGCTGAAAGAACCATCTTTTTTAAATTCTTTATACATAGGGGCAGCTATTGTGATTTAGTTACCAATTCAGGTAACTAAATCGTAATATCAAGTAATATTTAATATCAGGTAATATCAGATGACTCAGGTAATATTTACTCGTAAGGAGAGGAAGTTGGTAGCTCGTACCCAATCTCGATCACTCATTCTTAACAAACTAGAAAATAAAACTTTTTCCCAGCTCCTGAGAATTTTTCGATAGATAATTAATTCTAAATAGATACTTATTTTTAGGATCTCCATTTGTATTGAATGTCGAAGAAGAAGGAACTGTCAAAGTGAGTGGAGATGGAATTCAAGTGGCAGTATTTGGTAAAGAAGCCAGGTTTACCATTGAGGCAAGTGGCTTATCTGGTGAACCATCTGTAACGGTAAGTTGTTTGAGAAACTTAACAGCTATATCTAAATGGTAGTATTGTAAATATTCAATATAAATTTTTTTAAAACCTTAATATAGCACATGGAAAGGTTCAAAAATTTAGATACTTGGCCACTATTGTTTCGCGGCCATCATAGATCTATTGCCTAAACATATATCAGATAATATAGAAAATGTAGTGTAATACGCAGCCAGGTAATCAGACATGGCGTATCCGATGATAAAAGGGAAGTATGCCTAGTAACTGGTTTCGCCTGCTGCTTAGGGCCTGCTAGGGAAGCTTTAAGGCCTTAAACGCTTTTGGGAAATTTCTGTTTTTTGATGAAGATGCAAAAAAATGTGTGTTTCAAAATTTCAATGAAAATACAAAACGGCATTTTTTGGTTTCCAGGGGGTATTTCTCCTCCCGCCTTGCCTGCCTCCAATTGGTGCCCATTTAGGAAACCTTTGCTATGTATATGGAATACAAAGCACGAGGAGTTCACCAAAACCATGCTGTCTCTTGTCTATTATAAACTAATACCTCAACGGCACATATATTGAAAAAAGAAGAGGCTTTATCATATTCCTTTTACATAAAGGTTTTATTTTATTCATTCACAGAAAACCATGAAGCCATGGAAAGTTTTGGACTTTGTTTGACTATGTAGGATTATGACTATCTGAATTTTGACTATTTGACTATTTTAGGATTTATTCAAATATGGAATAAATCCTACAACTCAAACTCCTATTTGTGTATTAAACACTCACTAATATTTTCTTTTGATCATGGTTAGAAAGGTATTAATTAACTAATCTGCGAAGTACTTTTTTTGTTCTGATTTTTGCTTCATGTTTGAGAAAAACACAAAAAAAAATTATTTATAAAAAATAGTGTGACACAGAATTTCCGTTCTTTCTACTGACTTTTTATTATTTCTGACTAAACAACATTCTCAGTTTGAGAAGGTCACATTATTATTTTTTTCCCCCAGAGGCACTTCATATGGAAGGGTTCGTCTTAGAAACTTAAAAGGGGGCTAATTCGATTGGAAATCGAGAGTTCTAGTGCCCTTTTTAAGGTTCAAGAGTGATTAGAAGGCAACTAACACCGCTTCCACGCCCATTAGTTCCCCAAACACATCCAATCAAAATTTTTAGATAGCCATTCTGTTCTACGTAGTTGATTTCCATATAGAAATTATGTTTTTGAGGAGGACACTCCCCCACAGCCCTCAGGGCAAGAGTTGTAAGCTTTTCCCTGGGAGCATATAAGCTTTTTATAGAAAACTTTGTCGCAGAAACTTCAAAAATGGCTCATTCGATTGGAAATTTAAAGGGCTAGTGTCCGTTTTAATAGTTGGAAATGATTGGAGGGCAACTAACCCCCCTCTCACGCCCACCATTTCCCCAAACACATCCAATCAAAATTTTGAGATAGCCATTTTGTTCAACGTTTTTGAATATTCATATTTGAGAAAAACACAAAGAAAATCACTTATAAAAAATAGTGTGACTCAGAATTTCCGATCTTTATACTGGCTGTTATTATTTCTGACTAATTCTCAGTTTGAGAAGGTCACATTATAAATAGAAATAGATGATATATTATGTCAATTACAAGCGTGAAGTTTGATGGGATAATAAATTGGTAATTTGATCGCAAGCAATGATTTTGATATTTTATACAGTCCCCAGGACGTTGGGAGTCGTGACAGTGGTAAATTTGAAAGGTAAGAGGCTGGATGTTGAAAGCTCCGCTTACCCATTTGTTGTGTCTTTTAACAACCCGAAGTTTTCTATCTGAACAGACCAAACAATATTTTTTTCTGAGAATACAACAACAGTGTTGATTCATATACATACCACAAGAGGTTGTGAATTTGGTCGATTTTAAAGAGTTGAATATACTGTTTAATGGCTAAGACACATTTTTCAGATGAAGCATGACAGATTGCGAAAGATTATTCTTTTCGGGCAACCCTCTCGGGCTAAACGGAAAGTAGGTCGTCCATGGGGAGAATGTCGTAAATAATGACTTGGGGGGAAACGGTAACTTCCAGGGAGGGTGTAAAGAGGGAGGCTTTGAATAGATTACGATAGAGGAGGAGCATGCATAGCTGCGTTGTCCTCGAGCGACTTGATACTGCGATAGCTGTTAGTAGTAGTAGTAGTAGAGGTTGAATACTGAAATTAATCGGTACGTATTTCCCTGAAGTTTGTAAATAACATTATAATTTTGTAGGTTAAAGGCCAAATAGTATTTCTGTTTATAGCAAAAGACAACAATTGGCAAATAATACTTAGTCAAATACATGCCTCAGGAGGTTGAGAATTTGGTAGGTTGGGATGATTGGAGATTATGATCCTGTGTTCGTATATTATTAAAACTTTAAACTCTTACTTGGCATAAAACAACAAACTTATAGACAATACTTCCTCTGGAGGTTTGGGATCATGAAGCTAGGTACTAATAACCCTGTCTGCGTAGTTGTATGAAGGTTGAAGGATGTACTAATAACCCTGTGTACATGGTTGGAGGTTGATAATCCTGCGTACGTATCTGCTTAAGTTTATCAATGAAAATTGTTTTCTTTTTTTTTATTATTTGTTTTTAATTATTTATTTTTAGGTGGACGGGCCAGACAGTGTCTCTACTTGTAGCGTGAAGCAGCAAGGTGAAAAAAAATTCCTAGTCAAATATGTTCCTCAGGAGGTTGGCATTTTCAATGTTCGTGTCTATTGGAATGGAAAAGAAGTGATTGGTAATATCAACATCGATTAAATTACTGATATTTAGTTTTCTTTTCTATAGGGTATAACCAAAGGAAATCAAACTGAATGAGATCACTTAAAACTGGAAAAGAAAAAAGAACCATTTAAATTTTGCTTCTGAGCAGCTCAAATCCAATCAAAATTTGTTGTTGTTTTTTTTTCAAATTTTTATTTCAGGTCGTCAGTAATGGTTTGTAAAAAAAAAAAAAAAAAAAAGTGTAGAGTACCGCATGGTTTGATTCAGTGAACTACCTCATTGAAATGTCTTGCTGAAATGTTCTACCAATTTAAAAACATTAAAATATTCTACGAAATTAAAATACTGTACCAATAAAATCTACCTTTTTTTATGTGACTTTAAGCAAGGAAAGTTTTTTATAATACTTTTTGAATATAATTGACTAGCAATCTCACTGATAAAAACTTTTTTTCAATAAAATAAAACGTTCAAAGTAAAAGTGGTTTTGTTCCATATTCAAAAGGTTGAGCTAGCTTTGACCAAACTAACTATCGTCTTCTGTCCTTTGTTGTTTTACGAGTAATTCAGTGATATTTTCAAAACCTTAGATTTGACTAATAAAACCACCAATTTCAATCTTTCTCTAAGATTAGTGATCATTTAAAAACTATTAACAAAGTGACATATTGAAACCTCGAGATATCGGATTTGACACTCAGACGCGTCAAATCTAGGATACGGCCTTATGGCGTAACAGCGACATTATGTGTTTGAGCATGGAAAGACGTGGAGGAAAATACAAATTGCAAAACGCGTGACTCTGGCTGAACTGATGAAAACACAAATCTGGCTGAGGAAAACACGAATTGCAAAACACTTGAATCTGGCTCTCTGGTTTGCGGTTCTCTGGCTGAGCTGATGGAAACACAACTCTGGCTGAGGAAAACACAAATTCCAAAACACTTGACTCTGGCTCTCTGGTTTGTGGCTCTCTGGCTGAATTGATGAAAATGAGGTTGTATTCTCAAACATACTTCTACTACTAACAACTTACTCTAGCACCAAGGTGCTTCAGGCCAACACAGCTACGTGCGCTCCTCCTCCATCCCAATCTATTGAAAGCCTCCCTCTTTACAAATAGTAAACATGGATAACTCATGCTTCAGCTTGAGGCTAGGTGAGTTCGTATCTAAATAATATTAAATAAAAAAAACAAGTTTTTTTTAACTGAAAGTAAGGAGCGACATTAAAACTTAAAACGAACAGAAATTATTCCGTATATGAAAGGGGCTGTCCCCTCCTCAACGCCTCGCTCTTTACGCTAAAGTTTTTTATTGTTTTAAAAAGTAGAGATGTGAGAAAGTCAAACTTTAGCGTAAAGAGTTTGGCGTTCAGGAAGCCCTTTCATATACAGACTAATTTCTGTTCGTTTTGAGTTTTAATGTCACTCTTTATTTTCATTTAAAAAAACTTGTTTTTTTAATTTAATTTTTGAACGTTTTTGAATAAAGGCAGGTTTTGATCTTGGCTCACAGTACATGAATAATTAACAAGGGCGGATCCTGGATTTTTTTCCGGGGGGGGGGTTTACTAACTTTTGACTCAGTTTTTGACTAATTTTACTGATTTTTACCTAGGTTTTACTAATTGTCGACTTATTTTCGACTCGGTCGAAAATTGGGGGGGGGGTTCAAACCGGGTGACCCCCCCCTCCCCCTGGATACGGCCTTGATAATTAAAAAAAAAATTTTGTATTAATTTACTTTTATTTGGTTAAATGGCTTTCTCGAAACTTGTTTCATTTTGTTTACGAACGTTTTTATTAGTAATAAATATACGTAACTTACGAATTAACTTACGTAACGAACTTCCATATTCATATATTTTTAATACGTATATTAGGGGGTTCGCCCCCTAGTCAATACCTTGCTCTTTAAGCGAAAGTTCAAATTTTGTTCCAATTCTTTAAAAATGACCGCTTAATCACAAAGGCCGTTAATTAGAATAAATAGCTCTTATGAAAGTATTAAAAAATCTTTGGCTTAAAGAGTGACGTATTGACTATGGGGTGAACCCAATCATATATGTAATATTTTCTGTTCGTTGAAAGTTTTGTTGCTGCTGTTGCAGTTGAAAAACTTGTTTTTTTATATTTAATTTCTAATCTTTTTTTTAAATAATGCTGGGAAGTCCGGCGTTCCCTTCATAGCAATGTCCCTTCCCCCATGAAAACTTCCTTCATGGAAAAATCCTCCTACATAACCCCCCACCCCAGGCACGTACGCAGGAATGTGTTTGGGGGGGGGCAAATCCTTCAAACCCATTATTCTGTGAGAAAAATCAGAAAATTATGGGAAAATGAAAAAAAATCGTGAGATTTCGGGGGGGGCCCGGGTCCGGAGCCCCCCCCTGCGTACGTCCCTTTCCGACCCCCCCCCCCCCACTACCAGTAAAAATCTACCCTGAAAACGTCTGTACTGTATACTTCCCAATAACCAATACTATATGTTAACATTGGGTAAATTTCATAACTTTCAGCCCTCCTCCCGGGAACTTCGGGGGATTAAGTCATCCTTAAAGACATACTTATATTATCTTCGAACATGCTGAACAAAATGGCTATCTAAAAATTTTGATCAGGTGACTTTGGGAAAACAAGGAGCGTGGGAGGGGGCCTAGTTGCCCTCCATTTTTTTTGGTCACTTACAAAGGGCACTGGAATTTTTAATTTCCATTCTAATGAGCCCTCCCACGATATTTTAGGACCACTGGGTCGAAACGATCACCCCTCGGGAAAAAAATAAATAAAACTAAACTCGCACCCGGGATATTTATTCTGGTAAAAAATACAAAATTCCACGTTTTTGTAGATAGGAGCTTGAAACCTTTAAAGTAGGGTTCTCTGATACGCGGAATATGATGGCGTGATTTTCATTAAGGTTCTATAACTGTTATGGGGTCTTTCCCCCTTTTTTCGAAAATCACCCAAACTATCTCAGGCGCATAAATATTTATAAGAAGGGTTAAACTTTACGAAACTCGTCTATTTGAAATCAAAATTAAAATCCGATTCTTTTGATGTATCTATTTGTATCAGAATACCGTTTTCTAGAGTTTTGGTTACCATTGAGCCGGGTCCCAATAACCAATACTATATGTTAACATTGGGTAAAGTTCATAACTTTCAGCCCTCCTCCTGGGGGCTTCGAGGGATTAAGTCATCCTAAAAGACCTAGTTATTATATTTTTCGACCATGCTGAATAAAATGGCTATCTCAAAATTTTTATCGATGACTTAGGGGAAAAAATGAGCGTGGGAGGGGGCCTAGTTGCCCTCCATTTTTTATCACTTGAAAAGGGCACAAGAACTTTTAATTTCCGTCCAAATGAGCCCTCCCACGATATTCTAGAGCCACTGAGTCAATACGATCACCCCTGGGAAAAAAAAAAAAAAAAAAAATAACAACCCAACCGTGATCTTTATTATGGAAAAAAATGGAAAATTCCCCATTTTTGTAGATAGGAGTTTGAAAACTCAACGGTAGGGTTCTCTGATACGCTGAATACCATGGTGTGTAGTTCATTAAGGTTCTGTAATTTTTTAGGGGTCTATTCCCCTTTTTCCGAAAATCAGCCAAATTTTCTCAGGCCCTTAACTTTTGATAAGTAACATTAAACTTGATGAAACTTATATATTTGAAATCAGAATTAAAATCTGATTCTTTTGATGTATCTATTGGTATCAAAATTCTGTTTTTTAGAGTTTCGGTTACCATTGAGCCGGGTCGCTCCTTACTTACAGTTCGTCACCACGAACTGTTTGAAAAATAAAACGGCAGTGCAGTTTTTTATCATTCTAAATTATTCATTCTTTTTCAAAGAGTTTTTATGCATATTCTAGAGTTAATTAGGTGCTTTAATGTGCGTATTTGAAAATTCTTGAGGTCTCAGCCCTAGGGGCCTCGTTTTTTGTCATTTTGGAGCATTACTATAGTTATAAAATACCCTCATGAGCTTATGAAATTAAGATTTAGTTGTGGATTTTATGCTAAATTTGAAAAAAAAAAGTCCACCGATGTTCATTTATTGGCTTCTGAACGGATCGATTCTTGAGAATTGATCTTGTTAGTTCAGTTTTTGGAAGTCTAGTTCACGCAAGTCTTTTTCCAACATAGCTTCGTACTCGTCGAAGATCCTTGGTTTAGGGGGAAAGGGTGTCAGAGAACGTTCACTAGTGAAGGGGTCAAAATATGGTAAATCAAAATATGGTAAAGTATATTTTAAATAACTATATTTCAAATATTATGTGGGGTTATATGGGTTGTTCTCTTCTATTTTTGTTTCTTCTATCTTTTGTGTCTTCTATCTTCTATCTTCTATTCTTTGTGGAAGTTATTCTGTTAAAGATTCTGTGCAGATAAGAAAATTGAGTCTAATATTTTCTTTTGGAGTAAACATCGATTCTTTCAAAGAAAATCCACGAATTTTTATATCTCAACTATTTCTAATTATTTTTTTCTTATGAAAATTACTGTATTTTATTATTATTTACCCCTGATATCCCTTGTTCGCCTTTTTACAACGGTATCACCTTTTGAATTGATACCCTTGATCAGTCTGACCCTTTGTCCAACCCTGTTGTTCCTATTTTACATTTATTTGATTTTCATTTTAATACTTTTTCAGGGTCTCCATTTCATCCTAAGGTGGTTGACCCTTCTCAAATTAGAGTTATTGGGGAATTAGAAACCAATGCCAAAGGGAATGTAGTTCTTCGAACAGGTGAAGAAATTAAAATTAGTTTTGATGCTGCTGATGCTGGTCCAGGTAATTCTTCTTCTTATGTTCTTTTGAGACACTTGTGAGTTTGCTTACTCATTAGGAACTTTCCGCTAAAGGCGACTCACAACTCACATCTTGTATTTTTAATGGACTTTTGGGCAAAAGGGCATTTTTAATTGTCTTTTTGCCTCACAGTTTTCGATTAACGGTAAAATACTTGTGAGTTTGCTTACTCATTAGGAGCTTCCGCTAAAGGCGACTCACAACTCACATCTTGTATTTTTAATGGACTTTTGGGCAAAAGGGCATTTTTAATGGACTTTTGGGCAAAAGGGCATTTTTAATTGTCTTTTTGCCTCACAGTTTTCGATTAACGGTAAAATACTTGTGAGTTTGCTTACTCATTAGGAACTTTCCGCTAAAGGCGACTCACAAATTCCACCCTCTCCATATCTGGTAAGAAAGGTGAGTTTCCGCCCTCACACAAGTTTTAAGGAACACAAGTTTAAGGCGACTCACAAATTCCACACAAGTTTAAACACACAAGTTTAAGGCGACTCACAAATTCCACCCTCTCCATATCTGGTAAGAAAGGTGAGTTTCCGCCCTCACACAAGTTTTTAGGAGCATAGCTGAAATTATAAAGCACATCCACCAGAAAGTTACTCTTACTAGAGACACTGAGGGAAACACAGGAGAAAACACTGCCGCAATCTAAAGTTTTTCTTAATTTTTGGCAAACTTTTATTTAAATAAACAAAGGAAAAGTGTCATTATTTTTAAGTGCTCCTTCTATCCGGGTTGCAGTGGTAGCTAGCAACCTAGTAAGAGTAGATCACGTCCAATACTGAGAAATATAATAACCCATAACTCTTCAAAATAGATTCAGATCAAAACAAGAAGTACATTATTAGAACCGCCTTGTGGCGCCATGTTGTGGTTGAGTTCAACGCACTCTGTGGCAACGATCGATCAAGTTCAGAGGCTTTAAAAGGCAAATTAAAATGACAATCACTTGATAGAGGATCTTCAGCAAATAATATTACGTACGATCACGTGAAGGGCATGAAAATTACTATATTATTCATTTCAGTCATTTTGCTATAAAAAACGCGTATAAGTACACTAGTTAATGCAAATATAAAATCAGTGGAGGATCCAGAGGGGGGGCGAGGGAGGCGCCCCCCTAGCGTAGTCTAAAGTAGTGTAATTTACTTAATTAACTCAAGTTTGCGTTAATTAAACTTGCTCCTAACGCAAGTTTATCGGGTCAACCTATTTTGCCCCCCCCCCCTAAAAAAAAATCCTGAATCCCTCCCTTTATAAAATACAGCAGCAGCCTAAGATCGAAGAAAAGAAACTGATTTATTTAACAGGTTTTTGAATTTTTGCGTTTTATAGAACTCCTTCAGCTTTTATGTATCTATGTGGCAAAAAAGCTAGGGCCACATCTCCTGGGCTGTAATGAAAGAAAGGTTAGATTTTTTCTCTAGAAAACAAATTCAAAAACCTGTTAAATAAATCAGTTTCCTTTCTTCGGTGTTAGGCTGCAGCTGTATTTTATAAAGGGACGGATCCAGGATTTTTTTTTAGGGGGGGGGGGGGCAAAATAAGTTGATCCGAAAAATAGGAGGGGGGTGCAAAATTGGTTGATCCGATAAACTTGCGTCAGGATCAAGTCTAATTAACGGAAACTTGAGGTAATTAAGTAAATTACACTACTTTAGATTATGCTAGGGGGGCACCCCCTCGCCCCCCTGGATCCGCCACTGATTTTATATTTGCATTAACTAGTGTACTTATACGCGTTTTTTATAGCAAAATGACTGAAATGAATAATATAATAATTTTCATGCCCTTCACGTGATCGTATGTAATATGATTTGCTGAAGATCCTCTATCAAGTGATTGTCATTTTAATTTGCCTTTTAAAGCCT
Source organism: Artemia sp. Qi Xiang Cuo (assembly GCF_049724085.1). Classification (NCBI taxonomy): domain Eukaryota; kingdom Metazoa; phylum Arthropoda; class Branchiopoda; order Anostraca; family Artemiidae; genus Artemia; species Artemia sp. Qi Xiang Cuo. The sequence goes on from NC_142811.1 coordinate 4,966,704, forward strand.
CTGAACTTGATCGATCGTTGCCACAGAGTGTGTCGAACTCGAATCCTTCAGTGCCAAAAGAGTCCTCTTCAATCTAATATGGTAAGTTTTAATTTAAATATACTATTCAGTTTGCGGTGTCTTAAGACATAATAATATGTGAGATTTTTAATAAAAATTTAATAGCAATGGAAAAATTTAATAGTAAAGAAGGTGATTTAGGAGTGGTAACTATTTCTGCCGTTCACCTTAAAAATAATAGTATGTAACCAAGAGAAAGCTGTGGTGATTTTGAAAAAAAAAACATATAATCCCAAGAAATTGGTGTCTGATTCAAATTAATTTATATAAAAAAGCGTTTTTTAGGGTATTTTCATTGAAAAACAAAAAAAATTTCCCCCCCCCTTAAATATGTTACCAAACTCTCATTTAAAACTCTGTCACTAATTCTAATTTTTCATTTTTCAAGGATCCTGATCCTTGTATTTTGCAACCTGCGACCTAGGAAAAACTTCATAGCCTAGAAAAAGATATTTACCATTATACTGTTCACTTGATAAGGTTACTCTTCTCCATTATTGTTATTTTAAGTTTTTTCTTTTTATTTTTTTTCATTGGCGTTTATTTATATTTTCATAATCTGCGTTGAGGATAGCTCAACTAAGGTCTCAGCCAAAAAAAAAAAATGCACTTTTCTTTTTATTCATTGGCTGTGAATTATCTCGTTTTTCCACGTATTGTCAGGCTTAGCCAGCGTGGTCTCAGAATTTGTTTATGATTGAAGCTTGGTCGCATATGTCCAATCTTTGCCCCGCTTTGTCAACTTTGGTTCTATTCATTACAAGAAATATACAGGAAATAAAACTCAGAAATCATGGAATCAATCATAAAATTAAGAGATCAAGAAATCAGTCATAAAATTCAGAAAATCAAGAAATCTGAAACAAATTCACTTTTTATAGATTCTTTCAGAGAGAAAATATGGGAAGGGTATTTCCTTCGAGATTGATTTGAAAGACTCCTCCCCCCCCCCTTCATTCAAACATACTTTTCAAAAAGTCTGCAGTAAACGTTCTTAAAGATGCAAAGACAGGTAAAATGAAATCTGATTGCAGGAATTTGTTAAATGGAAATTTGAACAACCATATATGTTTTAGAAAACTTAGGCATTCAATTTTTAGTAAATAAGGCCTCCGTGTTCAGTTATTCATTTTTTGGTAGAAGTAGATGGCGATTAAATAAAAAGAAACGTGGGTGAAAATTAAGCAAAAATTAAGCGAAAAACAAATGGCACCAACCAGTTTAAGAAGGTGGGGCTTTCCTTTGAAAGTGGAGTTGTCTTTGGGAATCAGCTGATTTTTAATTTTCAAAATTTTACACACGAAAGGTGTTATCAGGTTTAACTAGTTTTGATTATCTATTTTCAAGGGCCAACGTGGTAACATCGATGAAAATATGATGCTGCCCTAATAAGTACGTAACCTTGAAACAAACAAAAGAAAATTTTGGAAATCACGGTTCTCAGGTATGACTAGACCTTAAATTTGTCCAGGAGAAAAAAAAAATTGTGTCTTTTTTAGCCTACTTCAAGGACTTTATTATTCATTATGATAGTTGGTAAGTGTTTTTGAGGGGTTTTACTTTTTCTAGGAAAACTGTCTGCAAAAGTTTTTGGTCCAATCCACGAGGCTCATACAACTGTTGAACAATCATTACCAAATAGGGCAAAACTACGTTTCTTACCTCAGGAAGAAGGACCTCACAAGATCTCTTTATTTTGGCAAGGATTCCCCATATCAATTAGTCCTATTAGTGCTTTGGCTATTAAACTCAGTGAAGAACTCGAAGAAAAAACACCATCACCTGAGCACGTGAGAGTTATTTTGACAGGAAAAGGACTTGCTAGTGCCATCTGTGGGGAAACCTCAGAGTTTGTCATAGATGGCTCCCTTGCAGGAAGAGGTACTAGAAGTCTATTTGTATTGGATCCAGTGAAAATAAAGCTGCCTTTTTTAATTGTTTGGAAATTCAAGAATTCAAATACCTTATAATTTTAAAATCTAATAATTTTGATAGTAAATTAATATTAGATGCAATTTCTCACTCAAAGGAGCCATATCCTCAAAGTAAGCATTAATTAAAATTAGTATAAAGTTTTAAATAATTTAATTAAATATTTGATGAAAAATACATGCAGAGTGGAGATAAGATCTTATTACAGTTAGAGCCTCTCACCTGCTAAGCTATCAATTGAAATTCATTCAAATCAGTACCTCTGATCAAACAAGAAACAATCATACATTTATGATGAATTATGCTTTGCTGAAAATGCTGTAGAAAACAAACACTGATCACGTTTTGCGTGTACATAACGATTCTCATTGTCTATATATAAAACCAATCATTTAACAATATTCAAGTGGTTGCTGGCTCTCTGTCGGCAACATGAGCGCCACTTTACCCAAAAGGCGCGGAATGTCATGCGTAATATGTAGGGAATGTTCTATGACGCCGCTTTTTCACGTGGCATCTGTAGCCCCTGTCTGGCAGAATAAGTTTTGAATCGCGTCATAGAATAAAACTTCAAAATATGTGGTTAGCAAACAAATTTTAAATGCAGTCAGGTGGTCATCGGTTAGTTTTATATTCAAAAAGGCTCCAATAATTACAAAAATTGTACAAGGATATAATAGTTAAAATGCTTAAATGGTACCACTTTTTGCCCATATTATCTCCATTTTTATCAAAATGACATCATTTAGTTCCTAATTCCTTGATATTATTACCTTTTCTATCAATAAATTTAATTAAGCTAATCTGATTAACTTCATCAACAGACAATTATTCTTACGGACTAATTAGTTTTCCTTTCTTATTTTAATGGTTTAATGTGACAATACTGACTAAATGTCATGCTGCTCTAAAAACTTCATAATTTTGTCACAGTCCGATGAAAAATCTTAGAAAGTCTTTTGGTTTAAATAGACCTAGGGTGGGCCCAGGAATCAAAAATATTTTGATTTTAATCTCTACTGGCTTCAAACAGTAAATTTACTACTTGCTAGAAATGCCTCTTTTTCATTGTCTTTTATCGATGATTGGTACAAAAATACAAATTCCATTAGAAAAATTTAATTAACTTAAATTTTATAAGCATAATTGAAAGAAATCTCAGTTTGTTTCATTTAAACGGTATTTATACTACTTTCTAACAATGCCTTTTATTGTATTGTCTGGTGTTAGCCTAGAATAGGGACTCTTGAAAAGCAAACATGTTAAGAAAACAATTCTTAATTCATAATATGCAGAATAATTTTAGTTAACACAATTTACAAGCAGCTAAGCTTTTTCTCCATTTATGTCAGTGTCTTCTCACTTTTTCTAGCAAATGTATCAGTTTTTCCTAATGATGTTTCTTTAATTTCAAAAATTTTGCTAAAAGCAGCGTTTTTAGTTCAAGATACTGGCCGTGTTTGTTAAATAAAACGACATCTACAGTTATTTCAGAATATACAGAATGATTGTAGTTAACACTATTTACATGCAGCTAAGCTTTTTCTCCACTTATGTCAGTGTCTTCTCACCTTTTTTTTGGCAAATGTATGAATTATTCCTAATAACGTTTCTTTAATCTCAAAAAGTTTGTTAAAAGCAGCGTTTTTAGTTCAAGATACTGGTCGTGTTTCTTAATGTATTATTTCACGAGGTTTGTATTGACACCACTGCAATTTCTTTAGCGTTTTCTATAAATAATTCTGGAGAGGACGTTCTGTTTCAGGAAGGATTACAGAACTTTCGAAACATAATTAAAAAATTTGTCTGAAAAAGTGGAAAAACACTGAAATAAGTGAAGAAAAGCTTAGCTGCATGCAAAATATGTTAACTACTATTATTCTGCAGATTATAAAGTAAGAAAAGTTTTCTTAACATGTTTTCTTCTCAGGAGCAACTGTTCTAGGGTCAAACCTATTGTCTTTTGTATTGGTGCCCCTTTTTACCCCTATCTATTTATTTAATGCTTGTTTCCTTTTTTCCATATTTATTTTTTTTTCTCCTCTGTTTGGTAGGTTCACCCGATGTAACAATGATTGGCACCCAAATGGACATTCCAGTTAATTTAATCCCACTCGGAAATAACAAATACCGCGCGACTTACACCCCAGAAAGTAGTGGTATTTATTTGTTAAATGTGATGTGGGGTGAAAGACAGGTCAGAGGATGCCCTTTGAAAGTGAAGGTCATCTCTGTATGTGAAGCAAGTGAAGTCATTGTGACCGGTGACGGTCTTAAAAGTGCCATATTAGGACAAAGTGCAAAAGTCTTCATTGACACAAGGAAAGCGGGATCTGGTATGAGATTTTAATTAGCTTGTTATTTAATGAAAAATTAACTTTATTTAATATGCAAATTAATGGATTTCGTCTATTTGACTAATTTTATTTACATTTTAATTATGTACAAATTAGGGTGCCATATTAGGCAGAGGGTACCAATGGAACTTGGGCTCCCCCGATTGTATGTTTTACCTCTTCACTCCATTAATTAGTGCAGCTGCTGACCTTCTGGGGGGTGGAGGAATGCACCCTTGATCCTTAGGATCCACCCTTATAATAGGACAAATTGCAAAATTGTTTATTTACACAAGCAAAGCAGAATCGTATAAGAACCTAATCTATATTCAATAAACATGCAAATTAACAGAATTAGTTTAATATAGCAGATAGAATTAGGTATAGTTAATAGGCTAATTAATTTATTCTATTAATCTCTTACTAATATACAAATTTGGGTGTAATATTAGGCAGGGATGAATGTAGATTTTCTTAGGGAGGGTACCAATCGAACTTGGGCTCCCCCGATTGTATTTTTTGCCTCTTCACTTCATTAATTAATTCTTCATTAGAAAGGAAATTTACAAAAAATAAAAGTTGTCAATTATCTGATTAATAGTTTGGTGTCCTGCAACACCCAACACGCCCCCAATAAGATAAATGGCCACGACCGCATCCATCTTGGCCAAAAAATAAAATGCTACAAAACACGAAACTTAAAGCTTCAAAATTTATAGCTTTCCTCTTCTCGTCTTTGTGGCATCCATATCCTCTTGATGTCTCAATCAAAATTTGTGGACTACAATGGCTTCTAAGCACACGCGTCACCTCGCTGAAGATCTACTGCCATCGAAAGTTGCTCTTACATTGGGTCATTCCAAAGACGTGGACACCTGATCATAGCAAAAAGACTTGAGCTTCAAGATTTATATCTGCCAGAATAAGTGGATAATTATCGTGATATTATCTAGTGAAGGAACGGTTAGGCATGGCTGCCGTTTGGGAAGGGGGATACATATAATAAAATACCCATCAACGAAAAGCTTTTTGCAAAAAGTAGGGGGTGCTGAGGTATTTAGTGATAAGACCCTTGTAGCAAAATTAATGATGAAGTTTCCTCACCTCCTCGAATTTATGTTTCAGAGTAACAACGGGCGAGGCTCTGGTGCACTGTATGTCACCAGATGTACCATAGATCTGGCACCAGATGTATGTCTTCGTTAGGGGGAAGCTACAATTTTTGTTTATAATGAGGCCTCTCTCCAGCTTGAATCATACTTTTTCTGTTACTGAATTTTCTTATCGCACAATTTCTAATGATGGCCTCTTTGAATTTGGATCTTGGATTACTAATGAAAACTGGCTGGCTCTCGAGGGCAACAAACACATTAATGTTAAAGTCTCTTACTTCCAAAATCTGGTCAAAACTAAATACATAGATTCCTTCCCTGAGAACAAAGTAAAAACATGTTCTAAAGACAAACCGTACATTACTAGCCAATTGAAAAGAACTTGAAAGAATACTGCTAAAAATGTTCACTAGAGTTTCAATATCTTAATTTTCTCTAATGGCTTCCATTCGAGCCTGATGAGTTCTATCAGTTGCATCCATATGAGTGCGCTGACCTCTTCCATCGGCTTCATCATCTTTGTCAATTTGCTCCTGTGGTTTGTGAAGAGACTCCTGGTCATAATGTTTCCAAGACCTGTGGCCTGAGCGGGAGCTATTATTTACGGAGTAAACTTTGTAACCTAGTCAGTGCCAAATAGACTCGAACTCTACATAGAACTTTAAGTTGCGCAAGCTTATGTTAGGTAATGAAAAAGTTAGCGTCAGCACCAAATAGACCCGAAAAAGTCAGTGCCAAATAGACCCGAGCTCTACGTAGAATTTTAAGTTACGCAAGCTGATGTTAGGTAATGAAAAAATTAGCGTCAGCACCAAATAGACCCGAAAAAGTCAGCGCCAAATAGACCCGAGCTCTACATAGAACTTTAAGTTGCGCAAGCTTATGTTAGGTAATGAAAAAATTAGCGTCAGCGCCAAATAGACCAGAAAAAGTCAGCGCCAAATAGACCCGAGCTCTACGTAGAATTTTAAGTTACGCAAGCTTATGTTAGGTGGTGAAAAATTTAGCGTCAGCACTAAATAGACCCGAGCTCTACATAGAATTTTAAGTTACCTAAGCTTATGTTGGGTAATGAAAAAGTTAACATAACAAAACCAAGATGATTGATTGATAATTTTTGAAAATAAAAATTGATAAAAAAATTTCTAGAAAGCCTTTCATGCTGTCTTTTGGTCATGTTTGCATGTCGTCATTTCAAGATTACCATCAAGTTCGAGTTCTTTTGTTCAATAAATATAAAAGACTCTACAATAAAAAAAAAAAATACCAAAGGACCCAGAGCCCCGTTAACTGGGGGAAAAAATAACACTAAATATTAATCATTTGCAGGCTACTGAACTAGCCCTAGACAAAAATAAACAGGAATTAATGCTCACACGAAGACAACCGGTCTCCACATCACCTATCATCAATAACAAATCTCACTCTGTCAGCGACATCAAGAACAAACGCTAAATCATAAAAAAAATGAACACACCACCCTCCATTGAATATCCATTTTCAAACTACATCAGAGCCTGAATCTACATTTCCACTCCATATTTTTAATTTTAAATAGTCTGCTTATGATAACTGTGACGATTTTAGACCCTTTCCCTTATGTTTATAGGGATTTTTACCTTAGCCTAGCTTTATAGGACTTGTTTAAGTGAGAAAGGTTATACTTAATTTAACGTATCTTGACCACTCCTCATAGAAAATTACGTTGAAAGTGTGAAAATCGCTTAACGGTTTTTCCACCCTACGCCGTGGAAAATTTCCCTCTGGCATAATTTAAGATTTTACATTATATAATTGTATGGAGCAGCTTTAGTCCGTCACGTGAATTTTGCTAAATAGACTCGAGCTATGCTTATAATTTAGTCTTAAGTTAAGTTACATTATGGAAAATTCAACACAGCAGCAACAAAATGGTATTTTTGGATGAGTAATTAATAAATTTACAATTTTTTTTCTAGAAAGCCGTTCACGGTTGATCAGAACTTGAATCCCAATCTCCATTTCAAGGTTCTTAATTTTTGAAATTTTTGCCTGTGATAACTGTGACAATTTTAGACTATGATCTTGACGAGTTTATGGACCTTTGTGTGAAACTGTTAGCTTTGTGTGAAAGGACCTCTCTAAATGTGAAAAATAATACTTAACGTAACTTCACTTAAATACTTAGCACAGAAAAATACGTACTTAGTGTGAATGCCGCTTGACACTCCTTGTCGTAAGAAAAACAACTCTGTGTGATTATGGTGTCTTTGATTATGCTTCTTTTTTTCTTTGCAAAATCTTAGTTATCCGAAAATTCAGTTGCATATCAAACAGTTCGTGGTAACAAACTGTAAGTATGCATACACAGCTGTGTATGCATACACAGCTGTGTATAATATATGCTGTGTATGCTATGCACTACAGAGTATGCATGCATATGCATGCATATGCACAACACTATGCATAAGCATCGAATAGTTCAAAGTTAACTTAAAACGTTCTTCCAATTACAATAACTGTTAGTTATTCCGTATATGAAAGGGGCTGTCCCCTCCTCAACGCCTCGCTCTTTCGCTAAAGTTTGACTTTCTCGCAACTCTTATTTTTTTAAACAATAAAAAAATTTAGCGTAAAGAGCGAGGCGTTGAGGAGGGGGCAGCCCCTTTCATATACGGAATAATTTCTATTCGTTTTAAGTTATAATGTCGTTCCGTGCTTTCATTGACAAATCCTTGTTTTTTAAATTCATTTTTGAACGTTTTTGAATTAATGCAGGTTTTGATTTTGGCTCACCGTAAATGAATAATTAAAACAAGATGGCATATTAATTTTACTTTTATTTGGTTAAATGACTTTCTCGAAACTTGTTTCATTTTATTTACGAACGTTTTTATAAGTAATAAATATACGTAACTTACGAATTAACTTGGGTAACGAACTTCTGTATTCATAGATTTTTAATACGTATATTATGAGGTTCGCTCCCTAGTCAATACCTTGCTCTTTAAGCTAAAGTTCGAATTTTTTTCCAATTCTTTAAAAATGACCCCTTAATCACAAAGATCATTAATTAGAATAAATAGCTCTTATGAAAGTACTAAAAAATCTTTGACTTAAAGAGATAGGTATTGGATAGGGGGTGAACCCAAACACATATGTAATATTTTCTGTTCGTTTTAATTTTTGATGTTGCTCCTTACTTTCAGTTGAAAAACTTGTTTTTTCTTTATTTAATTTTTGATCTTTTTCTTTAATAATGATGTGAAATCTGGCGCCCCCTTCATAGCAATGTCCCTTCCCCCATGAAAACTTCCTTCGTGGAAAGATCCTCCCATATAATCCCCGACCCCCCCCCCCCCCTCCCAAAAAAAATCCCCCCTGAAAACGTCTGTAGACTTCCCAATAACCAATACTATATGTTAACAGTGGGTTAAGTTAATAACTTTCAGCCCTCCCCCCAGGGACATGAGGGGATTAAGTCATCCTAAAAGACATATTTATCATATTTTCGACCATGCTGAACAAAATGGCTATCTCAAAATTTTGATCGGGTGACTTTGGGAAACAAATGAGCGTGGGAGGGGGCCTAGTTGCCCTCCATCTTTTTGGCCACTTAAAAAGGGCACTAGAACTTTTAATTTCCGTTCCAATGAGCCCTCCCACGATATTCTAGGACCACTGGTTCAATACCAACACCCCTGAGTAAAAAAAAAAAAAAAAAAAAACGCATCCGTGATCTTTCTTCTGGCAAAAAGTAAGATTAATATGCAAATTTTGTTTTGATTATTGTTTCAAAATTTTGTTTTGATTGTTTTGAAGTTTTTTTTCAAAACCTCAACGCCTCGCTCTTTACGCTAAAGTTTTACTTTCTCACAACTCTTATTTTTTTTTAAACAATAAAAAACTTTATCGTAAAGAGCGAGGCGTTGAGGAGGGCACAGTCCCTTTCATATACGGAATAATTATGGATACACAGCATATACACGGAATATATCACAGCAGTGCAGCATACACATGCATATATCAGTAGTGCATAGCATACTCTGATACTCTATGCATAAGCATCTAGTGCATATGTTGTGCATATGCATCCTGATATGCATAGGCATTAGGTTATATAACTTTTAGGGGGTCTTTTCCCCCTTTTTTCGAAAATCAGCGTAATTTTCTCAGGCACGTAACTTTTGATGGGTAGGATTAAACTGGATGAAACTTATATCTTTGAAATCAGCATTAAAATGTGATTTTTTTGATGTATCTATTTGTATCAAAATACCGTTTTCTAGAGTTTCGGTTACCATTGAGCCGGGTCGCTCCTTACTTACAGTTCGTTACCACAAACTGTTTGATTGCCCCACTGAACGTAAAAACCGATCAAGAGGACATAGCAAAAATAATAGAAAGAATTATTTAGATTTAAATGTATTTTTAAACAGTTTTTGTCAGATATTTCAGACTAATGGAATGGCTAGTTTAATAAAATCTTTAGATAAGTTATTGTTCTTATAAGGTTAAGTTGTCTTTGAACAACTTAACGATAACAGTTCGTGGTAACGAACTGTTATCTGCTGTGCATACACAGCTATCCACATAGCAACGATAACAACTGTCTTTGATTATGCTTCTTTTTTCTTTGCAAAATCTTAGTTATCAGAAAATTCAGTTGCATATTATTTAAAAGAGAGAGATGCAGATGGGGAAGAGAAAGGAATGCATAGGTTTTCAGCTTACATATACATTGTGTAAAAGCTCTTTCGACATTGGCATAAAGCAACAAACATACAATTTCTTGATAGTTAAGACATTCAACTCTTTAATAGGTTAATGCAGCTAGGCCACGTTTTACAGATGAAGGATGGAACATTGCTAAAGATTGTGCTTTTTGGCCACCCTCAAATGGGCTATTGAGGGTTTTAAGGATTTAAAGGAGGGATTTAAAGAATATAGAAACTTTATGGAAGGGAGGAAAGACTAAATCTTTTAATAGATCGGGTCTTTGTCTATGTTTCTTTCTTTATTTGCCCAATCATTTGTTATCAGAAAATCCAGTTACAGAGTACGGAGAAGAGAGAGATATAAATGGGAAAGAGAAAAAGACACATAGATCTCTAAGATTACATTAACATTAAGCAAAAGCTCTATTGATATTGTGTTGAAGAAATACAACATGTTTTAATACTTAAGATATTTAATAGTTTAATCGGTTAAAACGGCTAGGCCACGTCTCACGTACGAAGAATGGCTGGCTGCCAAAGATTGTGCTTTTTGGCCATCCAGCTATGGCCAAACTAGAAATAGGTCGTCTTGAACGGGGTAGGAAAAGGTAATACGGAAGGATTTAAAGGGAATTTCATCGGAGGGGGTGGAGAGTAAAGCTCTGCATTGACATTTATGAGGAGCTTGCGCAGCTGTGTCGACCTCGGGCAGCTTGTTGCTGCAGTAAGTTGTTAGTAGTTACAGTAGTAGTAGTAGTAGTGTTACTAAATCGGTATTATGAATAAACATAAGTGTTTTGAGAATCGTAATCGCGTCTGGAATCGTTTCGAAATCAAGAGGTTGAGGAGGTATTTAAATCGGAATCAGGTAAAATTTTTGTATCATCCGTCGCGAATTTTTAGCATAGCTCATATTGATATTCTTCTTTTAGGGGAACTGAGCGCCCAATGTTCGGGCCCAAAACTTCCAGCACTTTGCGACTTAAACGACCATGGAGATGGAACATTTACATTGTTTTACACTGCACAAGAATCTGGAAAACACTTCTTGATTGTTAAGTTTGGAGGTAAGTCTTGTAAAAAGACGAAGAAGTTAATTGGAATGAGAACTTATTTAGAAGAGAGTTATTACTAGCATTTAAACGTTATCTAATATAACGTTTAAATACTAATATAAAGTTTCTAAAATGTTATATTAATGTTATACATATAAGCTAATGTTTCAGCTATAGGTCTATTTTTTTGCTCTTCGATGAAAAATTAAACAACCTGCCCCCCCCCCCCACCCCAGGGAAAAAAATTATAAGAACTTTAGCTTTGTCACTTGAGAAAAGTTCAGCTAAAAGTTCACTTGCGAAATCGTTCTTCATCTTCGCCTTTAAGCAATTGCTTGCCAAAAAAATGTATAAAAAGATTAGACATTAAAAATTCTTAAAAATAAAATTCTTAAAATTAAAAATTCTTTAACTAAAACTATTTTTCAACTATTTTACTATTCAAGTACTTTAACTACTTTTCAAAATCCGGGAGGAAGGCAATTTTTATTTTTTCTCGATTTTTTCAGTAGAAATATGAGAAAGGGTATTTATCAATGAAAATAAAAAAAAGAGGTTTTCCAAATTGAATTTTTATACTGTTATAATAAGCTATTTAACTAGTTATTAAATAAGCTATTAAAAGTTCTTGTGAGTAGATTATAGTATTTGATTAAGAAAAAAGTATATAAAATGTGATATAAATAACCGCACTTGCCCGTCAGCAAGAAAACTTTGTAGATTCTTGGGCATTATAAATAAACAAACAAACACATAAAATCGAGAAAAAAAGAAAAAAAATGTGGCTCACCATCAGCACCCACTATTCCTAAATTTTGGTGTTTCCTCGAATTTCGCGGAAAAAAAAATTGGGTTTTCTGACACATCCCTGAAAATTATCTTTCGAAAATGCATGAACGTTAACACGAAATACAAATAGTTTATTTACGTTTCCGTTAACCTTTAGAAAGAAACCCCACTTTTCCTTCAGAGAAGTTAATAAAAACCATAAAAAAAAGAAAAAGCCGGAAAAAATTGGCAGTAATTTAGAAGTACCACCTCCAATGACGGATCAAAAACTCAAAATCCCGCATTAAACCCCACAGTAAATTGAAGGAGCATCAGTACTTAGTTCCCGATACTATAGTGAACGTTAATAAGCCGCTAGTGATCCCATAAAAAGTTCCAGCGAAAATTTCTAAGGAACTATTTAGCAAAATTTTTTCAAATTTTGTCAAATTCCCATTTGAGTTTTATACTTTTTTTTCTAAATTGATATATTCTTGGTAATAAATATTACAGTAAACAAACTTTTACTTTTAGGTGAGCATGTCAGGGGCAGCCCATTTCCTGTTAAGGGTGTAGGAGTACCAGACCCCTCAAAAGTCAAAGTGTATGGCCCTGGAGTTGAGCATGGAGTTTTGGCTCTATTTCAAAGCAGGTTTATCTGTGATACAAGAGGTGCTGGAATAGGCCAATTGACAGTCAAAATCAGAGGACCAAAAGGTAAGTCTTGAGGAAGTTTTTGTTGATAAAATATATACCTCTTACCTTGTAAGAGGCAATCCATGCTATCGTTTCACAGGCACTCTTAGCATTACTTTTTTTTTAGTATTTATAACACTAAGATTTTCAATAGGGGTGCTGATGGGCGAAAAAAACTAAAAAAAAAATACTTTTTGCATGCTGACCAAAGGTCTGCGTTGCGCAACATGTATATGAAAGTAATTTACATATTATACAAACAAACAGAACATTGAGATAACTAAAATTATTTAAATACGGATTTAATCTAAAGAAAAATCCTCGATAATGTTTTTAGCCAAACACGTTGATTTTTGAAGTTTTTTGGGGGGTTTGCCGGTAGATAGATTACAGACAACGGCATATCTAGGATTTTTCTTCGGGGGATAATATTTTCTGGGTGGGGGGAGGGGTACTACAAAAAACTTTTAAAACTCATTCAAAATTTGTTTACATTTTTTTTTTACATTTTACGAGTCAGATGGTTTATTTTTTTGAGGGGGGGGGGTCAAACCCGGTAACCCCCCTCTCCCTTGATATGGCCTTGTGACAGATGGCATCTTCTAAAAAATAGATATTATAAATACTGGTAGAGGAATAAATAAAGAAAAAGGAAGTACAAACGAACACACGAACAAAAAAAAAAAAATTAAGAACATTGTCGATTACGTAAACTTTACATAAAAAAACTTACTTAAGTAAAAAAAAATGACTTCACAGATTATACAAACAAAAATACAACATGAAGATAACCAATATTATTTCGATAAGAACCAAATTGAGAAGAAAACCAGCGATAGTGTTCTTAGCAAAACACTAAGATTTTGGATATTTTTTGGGGTGCTGGTTTTTCTATCCCCTCTTTAAAAAGCACTATAAATGCTGATAGAGGAGTAAATAAAGAAAATACACACTATCGAATGCTTTAAAAAAGCATTCGATACAATATCCCATTGTATTCTTTTTCGTAAATTGGATAATTGTTGTGTGCGCGGACCAGCGTTGGATCTAATTAAATCTTATCTTGATACGAAAAAGCAATAAGTACATGGAGGTAATTTCCTCTCTTTGCCTGTTCCTTAGTCTTCGATCGTTGGGGTGCCTCAGGGCTCTGTCCTAGGTCCTCTGCTTTTTCTAGTTTATATAAATGATTTTCACCGCGCTTTGGCAATCCCATGTCTCAGCACGCATTTTCCTGATGATACGGCAGTTTCAATTTCTGAGAGGAATGACGAGGTGTTGGAGGCAAAACTTGATACTGCATTCTTTATTGTTCTTGAATGGTGTTTTGAAAATTTTATTACTTTGTATTTATCAAAAGCTAATTTCGTTATTGATGGCAAGAAGTCAAATACATTAAATCGTATTGCCTGCGTTATATTTTCGAAGTGACTATTATCAATACTTTATATAGAAATAATTGATTACCTTGAACTCATTAGAGATTTAAGCTTTTGTTTTAAAATACACATTAATAATATACGCTTAAGAATTTCTAAGTAGTTTGGTTTAATACAGAGGTTGAAGCATTATTTGGCCTACTCTGCTTTACGAAGCATTTATTTTGCTCTGATTTAGTCTAATATTAATTATTGTTCTCTAGTATATTTATCTACATTTAAAAGCCATATTAAACCAATACAGATTTTACAAAATAAAGCAGTAAGAATCCTGAAACTTTTTATTTCATCACCTATTTCACTTCCAAATAAGTCTTCTACAGCATCTTTATAAACTTATTTAGATATACTTCCAGTTTCTCAACAATTTACTTTTGGAGCAATTATTTTCAAATTTAATTATGACATTAATAAATTACCGCCATATTACCTCAATCAAAGTTTGTTCTCCCGATCACAAGATTTACATCGTTATAACACGCGACAAAAAACGAGTATCTACATTGACAAGTATAGTACTGAGAGATCTAAATTCGCCCCGTTTGTGTCAATAGCCCGGTGCTGGGATGCTCACAAGGATTTTATTGATAAAATTTTTTCTATCCATTTACTAAAAAGGAATCTTAAATTTCATTTAGTTCAGGATTATTTTTAATTAAGTGTCTTTTTAATATGATTAAGTTATTTGTTTGGATTGTTGTTCTAAGTGAATGTGGGCCTCTCGGCTATCTTTTAGTATGCATTTATATTTAATAATATTGATCTCTCTTTTTTTTATATATTTATATTCATATTTGGATCCTGGACTAGCTGCTACTTTCATATTATTGTTGTATTATTGTATCTTTGCCGTCGTAATTATCTTTGTATTGTAGCGTAAAAATTTTTATTGTATCTTTGTCTAGGCCTAGTTTTTCGAGCTTGTCTCCCCATGGGTCTATATCAATTATATACATGTATATGTTAATAATAAAATGATTGAACTTGAACTTGAACACAAAAACATCAGCACAGCATTACAACAAGGGAAATAATATTACCAATTGCGTAAATATTAGACTAAAACTTTACTCAAGTGAAATAAAGTCTCATTATTATTATTATTATTATTATTAGCTCGTGTTTATTGGCTCACCGCCTTTCTTTTCCGAATATTTCCTTCGAATATTTCAAATTTTCTCAGTATATGCACTTCCGACGAAAGTACAATAATACAGCATCAAAATTTCCGTATTTAGCAAACTCCCCCTCCCAGTTTTAGATACAAATTGCATGTTCATATACATAACGCTACAAGAATCACATGATGTATGGTAAGCTATTGGAAAAAATGTTGTGGTTAGTATAAAGCATACTATAGCATACATATTAAGTATTACATACATATTAACATATTAAGTTAACATAAAGAAAACGATAGTATATTACACTCGGGTTGTAAGTAAATTAGTTCATGTCGATTACATAATTATGTTATTAATAATATAATTTATCCCATTTGAAAACCTGTCGAGTACAACAAGTTCACAAGGATGGAGCACAAAAAAAGGCAAAGAAAATAAACCTGAAAAAGGAACACAAGGGGGAATAATCTCTAAAATAACTTTTGAACTAAAATAAAAAAAAGAAATGAACCGAAGACCTATACAAGCAGATTTACTCATTTATGTGCAATAGCTATTGGTTTCAACAAACAGAAACCTCAAATGAGCAGAAATCCTCATTAATCATTTATGTGCAATAGCTATTGGTTTAAATCAAATAGAAAAAGAAATGAATAGAAAACCTCATTCACGTGAACAAAAAATCTCAAATGAACAGAAAACCTCATTCATGTGAACAGAAAACCTCAAATGAACAGAAAATCTCATTCATGTGAACAGAAAACCTCGAATGAACAGAAAACCTCATTTACTCATTTATGTGCAATAGCTATTGGTTTCAATGAACAGAAACCTCAAATAATCCTCATTAATCATTTATGTGCATTAGCTATTGGTTTAAATCAAATAGAAAAAAAAAATGAATAGAAAAGCTCATTCACGTGAACAAAAAATCACAAATGAACAGAAAACCTCATTCATGTGAACAGAAAACCTCAAATGAACAGAAAATCTCATTCATGTGAACAGAAAACCTCGAATGAACAGAAAACGTCATTTACTCATTTATGTGCAATAGCTATTGGTTTCAATGAACAGAAACCTCAAATAATCCTCATTAATCATTTATGTGCATTAGCTGTTGGTTTAAATCAAATAGAAAAAATAAATGAATAGAAAACCTCATTCATGTTAACAAAAAATCGCAAATGAACAGAAAACCTCATTCATGTGAACAGAAAACCTCAAATGAACAGAAATCATCATTTACTCATTTATGTGCAATAGCTATTTGTTTCAATGAACAGAAACCTCAAATAATCCTCATTAATAATTTATATGCATTAGCTATTGGTTTAAATCAAATAGAAAAAGAAATGAACAGAAAACCTCATTCATGTTAACAGAAAACCTCAAATGAACAGAAAATCTCATTCATGGGAACAGAAAACCTCAAATGAACAGAAAACCTCATTTACTCAATTATGTGCAATTGATATTGGTTTAAATGAACAGAACTTCGAATGAGCAACTTTGAATGAGCAGAAATCCTCATTAATCATCCATGTGCAATAGCTATTGGTTTAAATCAAATAGAAAAAGAAATGAACAGAAAATCTCACTCTTGTGAACAAAAAACCTCATTCATGTGAACAGAAGACCTCAAATGAACAGAAAACCTCATTTACTCATTCATGTGCAATAGATATTGGTTTAAAGGCTGTTCAGCTATTTAAGTACCAGGGACAATGAGAATGGAATCTGATTGGCTTAGGGGAGACCTATACAACCATACACATCTTAATTAATTTGGGACCGAACTTGTAAAGTAAAATACCTCCATATGTAAGGGAGGGGTGGGGTTGTGGCAGCCGTAAAACTCCAACTTCAGAGTCCTGTTTCAAAGGTATGCAGTTAGCAAAAATTGTGTTTATTTTGATGTCAAGTGTACTTTTAAGTCCATTAGCACCTTAATCTGTGTTTGCGAGGTTGTGGCTCTGAACTATGAAACTATTTTGTGTCCATGGTGGCAGTTTCAGAGACGACACAAATCCTGGAAAATCGAAATATAAAGCAGCAGACTTTTGTTTTATCGTGACTTGTCAAAAGTTTGCAGAATTAGGCTGAATGTTATCTGTTTTTTTTTTTTTTTTACTATTTAAAAAAAAAATGGGCATCTCAAAATTTGTTTCAGATGGGTTTGGGGAAAAAAGGGCATAGAGAGGGAGGGACGGGGCTAGTTTCCCTCGGATCTCTTTTTACTTTTAAAAAAGAGAAGTCGAACATTCAATTTCCAATCAAATGATCCCTTTTAAGTTTATACGAGCATTCCTTCCATAAGAACCATATTTGCCCCAGGGAATAACTTACAGTCTATGCCCCCATAGGGTGAGGTTATGTGACAAAGTTATAACATTGTAGATATTGGCCAGGATTATACGGTTGAATCGTACAATAGGCTTTAACAGCCACAATTTTAGCGTTTCCAACGCTTTGAAATAAGCTGTACCAGTTTTCCGACTATAATTGTACCGCGAGAGATTAATTTGTACCATCTAAACAGCAGGTGGAAAATTTAAGGTAAGAAAAAGAAAATTCTCTATAAACTAAAACTTGAAGAGATATCCGAGTCAGAAGAGAGTAAGTAAAACCGAAATAGATTGGAAAATGAAAATGGCTATCAAAGGCCCTTAACTGTCCTTTACTGTTAAAAAAAGGAAGAAAAACAACCAAAGGGAAATTCAAGAACAAAAAGTAAATTTGCATTATCAACATCTTGAAAATAATTTTATGTATTACTTCTTGTTGGATAAGGTTTGCCACACAGCCTTTAAAAATCGTGCACATCATTTTGTGTCTCATGACATCCCGGCATTATTTGAAAAACGATCAGAAATTTAAATAAAAAAACAATTTTTTTTCAACTCAAGTTAAGGAGCGACATTAAAACTTAAAACAAACAGAAATTATTCCGTATATGAAAGGACCTGTCTCCTCCTCAACACCTCACTCTTTACGCTAAAGTTTTAATTACTGTAAAAAGTGGAGCAGTGAAAAAGAGTCAAACTTTAGTCTAAAGAGCGAGGTGTTGAGGAGGGGCAGGCTCTTTCATATACGAAATTATTTCTGTTCGTTTTAAGTTTTAATATCGCTCCTTACTTTCAGTTGAAAAAACTTGTTTTTTTTTATTTAATTGAGATAAGATCTACTCACGAAAAGTAACCATCACAAGCCCACACGAACCGAATTCAAACTTCAGATTCAGTAAACACAGCCAAAAAAATATGATATCGTTTGTTAGAAGAATCTCAAAATATCAAAAAGAGTAAAAATAATCACAAGTCGTAAAATTTGTAACGAAACTGAACCAAATAAAGTGGCATAGAAAATTTAGTCTTGTTACTGAAAAAAAAACTATTTAGGGAAAAAAAGGCTCTAAAAAAATAAAAGGTATCTCTTATAAAAGATAAAAAAAATAAAAAATAAAAATAAAAGGTATATAAAAAATATAAAAAAATATAAAATCAATATAAAATTTAAAATATTTTATATATATACATATATATATATATATATATATATATATATATATATATATATATATATATATATATATATATATATATATATATATATATATATATATATATATATGTATATATATATAAAAGAATAAAAAAATTTAAAAAATATAAAATAAATATTAGATGCAAAAAAATATAAAATATTTTTATATTAAAAAAAATGTATATAAGAAAATATAAAATAAATATAAAAAAATTTTAAAGGTATTTCTTGTAAAAAATAAAAGGTACATCTTATCCCCATTGTACATTTTTTCTTCTTTTTTTTCCTGCTTTGTCTATTACATAAATATATTTATTGTAACTAGTATAGTTTTTATCTAGGGGCCTTTCGTGTAGAAATGCAAAGAGAAGCTCAAAGTGAGAGAATTATCCTATGCAAATATGACCCAACAGAGCCTGGTGACTACAGGATCGAGGTTAAATGGGCTGGCCATCATGTCAATGGCTCACCATTTACAGTGATGGTTTTTGACACGCAGGAAGAACTTACCAAATTCGTACAGGTAATTGTTTACTGTTTTCATAACATATATTTACAACAAAATAACCATGGGCGTTAAATTGGAGTGGGGGCATTTGACCCTCCTAGATTTTTGTCCATTCTTTCAGAATTTGAAAACACCTTTTCGGTATTTTCATCAAAAACTGCCTTTTTATGATATTTTCATTGAAAAGATTGACAAAAAAAAGACAGACTACTCTTCTAGATTTTGAAAAATTCACCCCCCCCCCCCTCTTCCGTACATTTTGTGAATTGGTGTCATTGAAAACAACTCACTATCTTTGGACTAGAATCGCAAAAAATGCCTTTTTTACATGTATAACATTCAAATTGCCCTTGTATTTCAACATTTGTTCTTAAACTATTGAGGACAAAAGTCAAGCTTTTGCGTAAAGAGTAGGGGGTTAAGCGGGAGGGAAGTCTCCCTCATATGCAGAATTATTTTTTGTTCTTCTTAATCATTAATATCGCTCTTAACTTTCATTTGAAAAACTTTTTTTTTGCTGTTTAGTATCTGTTCTTTTTTAACAACATACTCGGGATTACCCTAAATATGAAGCGTGCTACTTCCCCTTCAATCCAAAATCTTATAGTAAAGTTTAACTTTCGTATGGAAATACTTCGAAAACAAGGTCTCCTTTAATATATTTATTTTTCAAAATAAATATAGTTTTCCAAAATTAACTACGCCTCCGAAATAGAAAGGGATCTTTCAACCGCTTAAGACCAATACTGTACCGCTCGTCCTATATCCTTCCTTAAAATGTCCGATCCGTAGCCATCTAAATGTCTATTCAAATCATCTGAAGTGTCTCTCATAGAAACTTCGAAAATAATTGCATAAAATGCTTCTTGGAACCTTAGCACACCCCCTCCTGCCCCCTCTTCTTACTCTATATAAACATTCCTTCAATTCATGTGAACGATATCTCATGAAACATTTGAAAATAATGGCCTAAAACGCTTGCTTAAGGCCTTAGGCAATCAGCCCTCCATAAGGAATCCATTTGTCGTAACAGCTGTAACCATAACAACCGTAAGCCGTAACCGTAACAGATGTTGTGTCGCTATGCGATACTCAATAGGCCATTAGTTATACGAGATAAGTGGTCTAAAACAGCGGTTCATCTTGTTACTGCCAGCATGTATGTTTCTTGATATATAGCATAGCATGTGCCAGTGGGCTCTCTGAATTTGAGTAGGGAAGACTAACACGTTTTCAGTAAATCTCAAATTTCCGCTCAATAACATTTCAGCCCGCTTTTAATAGACCGGGACTTCGGACTCGATACGATCCCTCCTAGAGAAAATGAACAAATACGCGTGTGCGGCCATCCTTCTCTGGATCTTTTTTTTTGTAGGGTTCTCATACACGTTGAACTTCATTGTGTGCTTTCTTTCACTGTTTGAAAGAACTAAAAGCGAAAACAATTTTTAACTATTCAAAATTAATGAAAAGTGAAGAAAAGAAAGTGAAAAGATGAATGAAATTGAGAATGTGTGTATACATATGGAAGGAAATTTAACTTAAAATGATAAAAGCAATATAAAACTGAAGGTAGAGCTTAATGGAACGAGTCTTCTGGAACGACTTTTTCTAGTTTTTCTTTACTTTGTAATTTCCTTTTTCCTTTTGAATTTGTTTTCTTTTTTATATTTATCTTCACTTTTGTTCTTTTTTTTACTTTTTTCTTATGGATTTTTTTTACTTATCTTTTTTTTCAATTTTCAATTTATTTTTGGAAAATATTTTCTTTTCCGCCAAAATCCTAGAGGTAATAAATCTCTAGATGCGAGTAAAAGCCATTTTTATGCTACGAAACAAATTTCATTTTCAACTATTTAATGTTTCAGGTTAGCCTATTTCCATGTATTTTTCTTAAATGATTTTAATTTTATTGTCATTTATAGTTATTATATATAGTTATGCTTTGACTCTTTTCTGTTCTGTTAAAACATTCATATATATCAAATAGTAACTCATTTTTCAGGGTTCAGTAGTTCGACCAGACCCTATTCATTACGGAAGTATTGATTATAAAGCCAAATATGGTGCAGGACAGAAAAAGCACCATAAGCACCAGGGTCCACCTTCTTGGAAAGGATCCAATCCTAGGCTATAGGCAAAGACTATAAGTGTAATCCAAGCCTGTTCAAAGGAGCAAAACCAAAATGCCATTTAAAAACTCACACAGAAGAAAACCGAAATTATCTCTCCATGATTGATCTGAAAGACATCTGCCTAATTGTGACCTAAAAATCAATTTGTGTATGTGTTTGACCCCCTTCCCCTTAGGTTTGGACTCGTGTGGACACATGGTTATAACGTTTGTAAGCTGAGAATGACGTCAATAAGGTTACAGTGTATTTTTCATCTGTTTTTGACGGATTGCTAGGTTCAGACTTTAATTTTTCATTCTTATAGTGAAATCCTAAATTTTGAGAGTTCAACTCCTCCAAGCTGAGCGTATTTTAAAAACAAGCTGTGAAACTACTTATGAGGTTGACTCAAAGTATCTTATTAAACAAATAATGACTTGAACTAAGAAACGTTATTATTTGAGCGTCTTTGGTCTTAATACTTTCCAATATGAAAATAGTGTGAATTTTTTTTTTTTTTTTTTTTTTCAAAAAAAAGTTCAGTGACTATCTAAATATGCATGTGTTTGAAGCATCAGTAGAAGATTCTATGTCTGTCCAACCTTTAAGCCGGACAGACCGATTAAACCAGTTTTGGTGAAGTCAACTTAAGCTCCAAGTTTGGTATTTTTCTTCACCCATTCAAAAAAGCTGTCTTAATGCGACTGAATTTTCAGTTTTGTTTTGATTAATTTTTGTCAGACAAGTCGGATTTCATTTTGGTTGCAATGTTTCATGTTGTCTGATAGAAAAAAAAAATGACTGGGAGTGAATATTCAGTCCGTTTTCTTCTCTGGACAAAACTTTAAAAACAGTAGTTTTTCTATCCTGCAAAATTGTTGTTAAAAATAAGTATAAAGCTTTCTCTTTATGTATTTGTACAAACATATTCCTGAATTCGTTTTCTGAGTTTATTCTTATATTTTAGTTATGCATTTTGGTTTCAATCGGAGATAGTAACCAGATTTAAGGCAGCAATCTCACTTGATTGTTTTCGTTTCACAGAATTTACCCTCCTCTGTCAAAAACAAACTTTCCACCCTGCAAAATTGTTGTTAAAAGTAAATGTAATGCTTTCTCTTCATGTACTTGTACAAACATATTCCTGTATTCTTTTCTGAGTTTCGTTTTTATGAATTTAAGCAAAATCAAGGAAGCAACCTCACTTGATCGTATTCGTTTCACAGAATTCACCCTTCTCTGTGAAAAACTATCTTTAAAATTGTCTAGCTATTTTAGCATAGGTGACGCAGCCTCGACTCAGATGACTCAGCTAGTATAGGCTGGCAGAGAATATTGTACTAATTTTAGTGCTACTATTTTTTTTTTCGTCTAGTAAAGCTAGGCTCTGACAGGTGTCGAATTCTACTTTCGTAGCCCAATTTCACGGCATCAGAAAAACTAAAAGTGTTAATTTTTGAATATTCAAAAATTTTGAATTTCTTTTGAATTTTTCAGAATTGTTTCTGTTTTGGATCAAGGCAGATCGTTTGCTTGTCCGGTCTGTAAACTTACTGTAATTTAAATTAATACATAGTTTAGTTAATGCTTCATTAATTAAATAAAATCTTCTTATATATCCACTAGTGCAAACATATTCAGTCAGAATAGGCACGTTTTTGTGCTCTGTTTTTCAAGAAGCTTTCTATAAAGAAATGAACAAGTTCTATTTAAATAAGATTTACTATACGGACTTTGTATAGCAACGTCACTTAGTCTTTTTCAGCTGACAGAACTTACCGTCTTCTGTTATAGATAAGTTTAGGAATCATATCAAAAGGCTTCAGCTCAGGTTGTCTCCTTTTTTTTTGGGGGGGGGGGGGCTATAAATTTTTTTTTTCTTATATTGTATGTCATTTAATTCGTAATACAGCTTAGCTAGGCTTTGACAATAGTCTAATTTCGCTTTGGCAGCTGGTTCTTGTGACACCGAATGAACAAAGTATAAAAACCCGAGGGAATAACTGGTTCCCTTCTATTACCAGATAAAAGTGAAAATTCTTTTGTCCGGCCAGCGAATCTGTAATTAAATATATAGAAAAGTTATTTTTATGCGTTAGAATAAGCGTACTTTTGTACGTAATATTCGTAGCATGTATCTTTCAGGGATAAAACGCATGCTTCTGTTCCGAATAAAAGTAAAAATGCGCCTGTTCGACCAGGAAATTTGAGTCTTAGATTGGAATTTCAAGTTCATGAACTAGTAAAATCATAATCATCTATGCAATATTTATTTTTTAATGTGTAGGCCTATAACTTCTTCTTTTTTACTGGGAGTCTCGGATTCTTTTCTATAAATCTCTGCTCTATTTTATGAGCTGTCGGTGACATTTCTTGTAATCACGACGCCAATTTGTGCAATGGGCAATATGGGTTATAAGATGTTTGGCATCGGTGATGTTAATTAAAAGTTACGTTACGTTAGTTACGTAATAATATATTTTTTTTTTCATAATCATCAATCAATCAATGAAATCATAATCATCTATGCAATAATTATATTACGTACGTCTTAGGGATAAAACCTACGCTTCTATTCCAGATAAAAAACAAATTGCTTGTTCAGCCAGTGAATTCCACCCCCCCCCCCAAAAAAATTCCTGTTTCTACACAATTAAAAATATACTTTTGTTCCAAAAAAAATAAAATTCGCTGCAATAAAACAACACAATGCATATATTACAAACGTTTTTATAATACGCAAATTCTAATACCTAAATGTTGCTGAGAGAGGAGCAATCGCGTTTTTTGTCTTTGTTCTCGCGAATGCTCTATCAAGACTTTACAGAAGCCCGCTTTCACTTATACCTACTATCTGGAATTTATAGCATGAAGTCGCGCAGTCATTTTTGCCTGGCAAAATCTATCGTATTAAGATCCATATTAAATGCCTGACGTTATATTGAAGAACAGTTTTTAATGTTATTAAAATGACAGTTTTAAAACAGGGTGTTAAATGAATGTTTTTATAGGCTGTTAATGATTTATTTTTCGTTGTATTTTATATCTATTTATAGCATTTATTGTATATTTGAAGTTTATTTTTTATTGAAATGACTTGTCTTCCAATGAAACTATTCGCCAAAAATATTTTTGCTTGCTGTTTTTCTAAGTGAATGTTTAATGTGTACAAAAAGCACCACATAAAAAAAGTTAAGTTAAAATTATAAGAAAGATGATGAAGTTTTAATTTTATTGTATGCTCTTTTTCCTTAGTGTGCGGTTTTTAAATATAATTTACATGTAAAACTTGACTAATTTTATTAGTTAGGATTCTCTATCATGTCGTATTATGTCGGGGTGCCAAATTCTGTCGCCGACAAATCAAACTACTCGGTCACAGGGAACCAAATCGAAATGGCTGACTTTTTCACTTATCATGGTTCTATTACATCGTCAAACGGCTCCATCGACCGTGAAGTTGTTGCCCACCCAGCCAATTCCTCTGCTGTTTTCGGCCTTCCTATCCTTGAAGCCTTAGTCTGTTCGATCCTGCTGAACGGATCTGACACTTGGCCTGCAACTGCAGCTGTCAATTTCCATCTCGATACCCTTCAATCCAAATGGTTTTGGATGATTGAGGGAATCTGATGGACAGACTTTGTCAGCAATGCCCGCCTGCGAATTATAAATCCCCAGTCATCCTTGTCACACAAGGCTGACCAGTGGACACTTCGCTGGTTCGGATATCTTTTGAAGCTGCCTGCCAACACTCTGGCTCGGATACTTTATGAGTTTGAACCAATCAGTAGTCGCTGGAGACATCCATGAGGAAGGTCCAAGCTCCGGTGGAATGATAGCCTCGAGAAATTCCTAGATCAGACTGGAATTTCAGTATCAGGTGCAAAGCCCTTTGCTGCTGACTGCCCCATTTGGAGAAGGCTGATGACACTCTCGCTACCCTGGCATGAAGATTAAGTAATTAAGATTCTTCGTTATCGTTTGATTTCGTAACGGGCATTATATTACTTGACTTACGTGATATACGAGTAAGTCCCCTCCATTCATAAAGGCCGTATTGGGGGCTCTTCTTTCACCAGTTCATTGATGTACCAGGAAGAGCTTCTGTCTTCAGGCACGTGAAGGAGTTAGTCCTTTATACGTGTTCCTTAGAATTGAAATCAGAAAATATTTTGTTTATCATATTCGGAAGGGTGGAAATTACTGATACGACCTTTAGGTGTGACAATTTTAATCAATATTAAAACAATCTTGTGTAGTTCCTTTCATGATCTTCAAGTAATCTCTAAATACTAAGGAGATCAAAATAAAAACGTACCCCTTTCCCCTTGACCCAGGTCAAATCATACCTGAAAACCGCATTTTCTAAGATTTTTGTTTTGGTTGTTTCAAAGTTTTGAAGTTCTTCAGGCAGTGTCACATTTTCGTAAGTGCTGCTACGTTGGGCCATGAAAATAGATAAACAGTATTAATTATGTAAATTTGTCAACGTTTTCCTTCCGTGAAAATTCAAACATTAAAAACCTTTTGATTCTCAAAGACGACTATCCTTTCAAAGCTATTCTGTTATGCTTGTTATGCTGTTATTGCTTGCTATTATTTTTAAAATTACATTGTTCTTTTTCTAAAACAAAAAGAAGTGAAGAAAATGAAAAATCACTTTTCTATTTTTTTTAACATTTCAAGTATCTGTAGCTGTCGGATGCAACGGATGCTCGAAATGTTAAAAAAAAAAAAAAAATGATTTATTTTTTTTGTTCGCCTTCCGGAACCCGGAATCCGGAATCCGGAACCTTATAGTACACCATTTCATTTCAGTCCGTCAGCAAAATTACATAGAACCGGAATCCGGAACCTTATAGTACACCATTTCATTTCAGTCCGTCAGCAAAATTACATAGACCAACTAAAGCAAAATCTCTGCTCCAATGAGGTCCTCCTGCTTTTAGACTTTGCAGAAAATTTTTCCTTTTTGGTCCAAGACGCAGTTCAGGGTTTTCACTGGGAAAATTCTCAGGCAACATTACATCAGTTTGTGGTATATTGGCGTAGGGGTGATAGCCTGTTCACCAACAGTTTGTGTGTTATCAGCAACCACATGGACCATAACACTGCTGCAGTTCACGCTTTTTTGAAAGTCGTATTGCTTCACGTTAAGGCTATGATTCCCGGCCTTTGCAAAATCTATTATTTCAGCGACGGTGCAGGATCCCAGTACAAAAACAGAAAAAACTTTGCAAATTTGAGCTGCCATTTCAGTGACTTTGGGTCAGATGCTGAGTGGAATTTCTTTGCTTCGTGTCATGGAAAGAATGCGTATGATGGGATTGGCGGTACTGTGAAAAGACTAGCAGCTCGCGCCAGCTTGCAAAGGCCATTTGACAATCAGATACTTACGGCACACGATCTTTATGAGTGGGCAGATAAGTCCCTACCCAACATTACAGTATTTTGGGTTTCGTCAAATAACGTTAATGAAAAGTTTGAAAGTTGCCTCGAAGACCGCTTTGACAAAGCTATTACTATTCCTGGAACTCAGTCATTTCACAGTTTTAGGCCCAAAGGCAAAAATAATATCAGTGCTTGCGTTTTATCGGATTTGGGTACTATCTTGCCAAGAGAAGAATTTATTGTGTTGCGGTTAGATTTCGAGAACGTCCTTTTAACCGATCTGGACTCGGGAGACTACGTAGCCTGTGTGTATGGCTCAGATTGGTGGGTGGGGTGTGTTGTAAGCATTGATGAGGAGAGTGGCGAAGTTGAAGCTAAGTTTATGTACCCAAATGGACCATGCTCAAGTTTTCGTTGGCCTCGGCCTGACGACACGTGCATAGTACCAGCTGCTAACTTACTACAAAAGCTGCCTATTCCTGAGTCTCGTAGTCGCTCCGCAAGAAACTTTGTTTTAGAGCCAGATGTAGTAGCCGTTGTTACAGAAACATTCAAAACTTACAAGAAGAAAAGCAGAGAAAGCAACCATTAATTGTTTTATTTTCATTATTTCATTTTTTTCTAACTTAATTGATCTAAGTAGTTTTGAAGAAGCGTCTATTTGTTTCAAGAAATATAAAATCAGCCATTTCCGGACAAGTTCACATGAAGGGTAGGCTAAAAAACTTTAGTATACTATGCTACATACTAAGAATACCAGGTGCCTGAATCGATGAATTACATTCAAACTGGAAAAGTTTGAGATTGGTTACACGAGATACAGCATGAGTGGCCATATTAAAAGATATGTTCGCTAACCAAATAAAAATGTAATAATTGGCGATAGAAGAATCTGCATTTTTATGTTAACAGGAAACTTGAAAAACGGTCCAACTTCAATCTTCTTTTAAAAATCAGGATCGAATTTTTACATCGAGGTTTTTACGGTTTCAGGTAGGTCATGTTTGGTAGTTTAGGACCTAATAAGTAGTTTTCCTGGATCGCGTTGCCTACAGAGCTTTTTTGGGGATGAGAAGTGACAATTTTCACAATTTGTCAAAATTCTATGAAAATATCTCCGAAACTAAAAGCGATAGGACAAAATGCAAAACTTCCCTTTGTACCTGGTGACAAGAGGACAAGAATAAAAAAAAATGGTATTCTAGCTCTTACCGTTAAGAATTTACAGATTTTTGAAGTTCTGCTTTTTCGCACAAGGGTTCAAAAACTTCGGTTGGCCGTC
Source organism: Artemia sp. Qi Xiang Cuo (assembly GCF_049724085.1). Classification (NCBI taxonomy): domain Eukaryota; kingdom Metazoa; phylum Arthropoda; class Branchiopoda; order Anostraca; family Artemiidae; genus Artemia; species Artemia sp. Qi Xiang Cuo. Next base: position 4,994,764 of record NC_142811.1, read on the forward strand.
AGTTCTTCCGTCGTCATCAGATTGCCTCAATTTTTTCTATCCAACCTCTCCTGGCGATGTAGAAAAGTGTAAAAAAAAGTGGAAAAAAAAATAAAAACTTTTTGGATTTTTTTTTTTCAAAAAACCTCGTTTTTTTCGAATTTTGAAAATTTTGAAATTTTATCACAAAAGAATAGCTTTCAAAAAAAAAAAAAAAAATCCGGTTTGCAATATCAATTAAGTGAACAGCTGAGAATTTGCTCAGCAAAATTGGAATTTCACGCGCAGTCACGATTGGATGATTTGGCGTGGATTGACCCAATTATAAAATAGAAAATCCTATTCAGTTTTCATTCCAGTTTCTTCAACGTGGTCGTAAGGAATTTTCGCTCCACTGATGCCTGAATTTGCTGAACTGAACTACCTGGCTTGAGTAGTAACAGCAAAACAGCAAAAATAGTCCTTAACAATCAGGCGTAACGAGATCAAGACTAGATAGTGAAAAAGAGCACAGGGGGAGGTCAAAGGAGTTTTTTTTTTAGAAATGAAAGTGGCTGATCCAGAAGAAGGGACCCGGTGATCTGATTCTAGAACCGCCAATAAATTCAGCCGTAAAATCACGGGAAAACATTGTAGCCGGAACAAACGTGTTTTAGACTCTGAACCAGAGCCCCTGACTTGATTTATTCGAGTACTTATATTTATATAACCGTGTCGGCCACTTAGTCGGTGACCCCCTTCTTAGTATGGGTGGAATTTAGTTTTTGCAAGTTCTAATTAAATTTATATGGATGCATCCAGAAAAATAAAACGTCAAAATTCTAGCCAAACATCCACCTTTCTCTCCAAAATCCGACGCTGACGACTATAGTAAGCTAGAGAAAATTCCGATTTTACTGTTTGCCTTAAATCATGAACTGAGTATTTTATTTTCCAGTATTTACAAGGAAGAAACTATAAGCACCGCAAAATCTTAAGCATTTTTTTTAATTTAATTTGGGCCTATGGATGTAGTATGCCAATGTAGACGCGGAAAAAACGAATGCCAAAGACTTGAGTGTCCCTTGAAAATGCCTTGTGACAAACCTATCAAAGTGACGAGAAAGTGTTGTCCAGTTTGTCCAATCGATAATGTGGTAAAAGGTACGTGTCTTGGTATTTGAGACTAAAATGGATCTTATTGTGTATAGACTGAATCTTTAACGATGGGGACTAGTCACCCAAATATTAAAGAAGAAATCTCAATGAACTAAGCTAAGGATAGGAGGAAAATTTTGTAGTTTACCCTTCTCCGAAGGCAAGGGATAGCCTCCTTAACCTACCACAGTACCCTTGATTGAAACAAATCACATCTTTATGGGAGCTTCTCGATAAGTTACCTTCCAGTTGGCAGGACAAGAAATCTTTTAAAATCTCCACTTATAACCTCTGAGAATCCCGTGATGAGGCCTCAAAATCTAACTTGACTTAGAAAAAGAAAAGGATAAGATGAGTTGAGTTTATGCTCTGCTTTTCCAGGATCAAAACCTTTGACAGGGTGGCTCCTACAAGTTCAGCCAAATTATATTTCATTGTCACAATATGCCTAAACTAATTTTCTGATCCCGCACTCAAGGCTTGAGCGTGGGGATCTGAACCACTGAAGACAACTATCCGTGATACCTAAATCACCAAGTCTACGCAGCAATATTAAAAATCAACCGTGTCGAAAGCTTTTTTAAAATCAATAAAAAATTTTGACGGAATCTTTTCACTTTCAAATGGAATGTTGATATTATCAAGCAAATGATGTTTTGCATGATTTGTTGAGTGGCCTTTCCTACATCCAAATTGAGTATAGCATAGTAATCCCAAGGACTCAAGACATCTTTATAGTCGTCCATGCATAATTTTCTAAACATTTCTTGAAATTAATGGTACGATAGATATTGGTCTCCAGTTAGTCATCTCTTGCTTATTTCCACCCTTGTGCAGTGGTGTCGCTTTTGCCTGCTTTAGAGCATCTGGAAATTAGCCTTTTTATATTGAAAGATTAATCAAAAATAAAACAGACGGTAGTAAAAAAAAAGCATGCTACCCGCGAGTTAACACACGTCCCGTGAGTTACAAACCTTCTACCAGTAACGGGATAAATTGCATGGTGACGCAGAGAATTATAGAGAACGCATCGCAGGAGAATTATCTTTACGAGGCAACTGCGGCATTGCGTAAGATCCAGATCTATGGACCATGGCCTCTGCAAAGGGCTGCCTCGACCCTTTCGGGGTACCTGCAAGACTGGGGACCTTGCGATCAACTCTATTCCCACTTGAGGAGTGCAGCCCCTCGAGGAAATCACAGCCTGGTAAACGACCCAGCATTCGCACGGAATTCTGACTAATGGATAATTCTTCTGGCCTTGGTCTGTTTTGACGGGCGTTTTCGGGCTGAAAAACCTCTTCCTATCTGATTTATCTACAATGGGCTGCCTCCCCATAGTAGCGTAATATTTGTAGACATGAATAATGAGTCGGAGGTAATAGGCTTGAGAATGTCTGTGCAGGATTTCGACTCTTGTTGATAGAAGAGCATTGCCAAGTGCTGAAAACCATGTTGTGACCAAGATGGGCCCAGGATCGCACGAAGCGTCAATTCATATTGGAAGTCCCAGAGACTTCTTGCTGTCCAGTTCTAAGCCGGCTTAAGCACTTTGGTTTAGACTTGAGAAGATATGTGATCCCGTCCTTCACTGGTATCCGGGATCATCGCTTTTCCTGAAGCCAAAATACTTTCAATGATTTAAAGAACATGAAAATTGGAACTTAGAATGTTACGACGTTACAAAATGACTATCGTATCAACATTTTGACTGACGATTTCAAACGATTCGAACTGAACTTATTATGAGTTTAAAAAACTCATATCCCAGGTGTAGGAAACCTGAAATTACGTGATATAGAATTTGTTTACTCAGGCAGGAAGGATGGGGTACATAGACAGGGGGTAGGACTCATAATGAATAAGGAAGCTGCTAAGTCTTGTTTAGGCTGGGAAGGTATTAATAATAGAATACTAATTGCTCATTTTAGACTAAGAAGTTCAGGGTATCAGTTATAGTAGTATATGCCCCTGTTGAACCGACTGACCGAGATACTAATAACTCAAATGAATTTTACTTACAGTTACAGGAGCAAATAGACAGGGTCCCAGGTAGAAATATGATGTTTTTACTAGGAGATTTTAACGCCAGGTCGAAAAAATAGGGATAGATGGTGTCCTATTTGGTAAATTTGGTGTAGGAAAATAAAACAGCAATGACTTCAGTCTTTTGCAATTTATGTTATAGTAAATCGAAGACTGGCAGGATCAATACAAGATACTAGGGTATATAGGACTGCTGCTATTGATGTTAAAATTAAAAATCACCATCTAGTAGCCTAGTGTATAGGGTTAATTTAAAGCTGAAATTTCGGAAGGGTAACTACCTCCCGGGAAGTTATGATGCTGGTAGACTGCAGGAAGTTTAAAATTTGACAATCTGGAAGATGGTTGGAAAAATTTTAGAAAAATAATTTGTGAAGTTACTGATGGTGTCTTAGGGAAGAACGTTAGGACTGCAGCTTGAAATATTAATGAATAAGCTTTATGCTTAATAGAGAGGAGAAAAGGCTTGTACAAGAATTATCTGAGTGATAGATCATATGAAAACAAAAGGAATTTAAAGGAAGTGGAAAAAGCATTAACATATGAACTAAGGAGGTGTGAAGTGGAGGCCATGGATAAAATTGCCGATCATCTGGAAGATGCAGCTAGACGGCATTATAGTAAAATATTGTACTGGCATGTTAATAAATTGAGAGGGAGTAGTCAATCCGGACTTGTCCCAGTTAAAGATAGGAACAGGGCCAAAATTAATGATAAGGAAAGAGTTAAAGAGAGATGGGCGGAACATTTTGAGAATGTGCTAAACCGAGATAGAGTTGCAGGAAAAGATATAGAGGAAAATGAAAAAGTTTGTGATACCTTGGATGTGAAGCACAGTTTATAGAATTAGCAGTATGATTAGTCTCTATCCCACCTATCATTAAAACCAAGACCAAGGCGCAAATGCTCTGACAAACGTAGCAACATACGCGGCATTAAGTATTTTCACGGATAGACCAGTCAGATTTCTCTTGAGTATAAAACTTGGCTTTAACATTGGAACACTAATTTTGAAGAAACTAATTTTAAATTAACTCATTCCAATACATACATGAAAATCGGTAATTAGTAGTGCAATGTTATTATTAGATGTTTTTAGCAATTAAAAATAGGTTTCGAAGTCTCAAATTGGTTTCAAAGGCATTTTGAGAAAGTTTCTGCCAAAATACGTGTTCCAGGGTAATTGGACCGCTGATGGCAGATCAAATGAGAGGAGTTGTTTGTACGTGCCGATATAAATATATATAATACATATACATATAAATATATATATATATATATATATATATATATATATATATATATATATATATATATATATATATATATATATATATATATATATATATATATATATATATATATATATATATATATATATATATATATATATATATATATATATATATATATATATATATACATATATATGTATATATGGTAATCAAATTGACCTATCTGACCGTTCTTTATGGTAATCAAATTGACCTATCTGTATCGGTGAGGCATCTTTACCGCGAGTATAAAATTCTACCGTTGGCAGGAATATGTGTATTCTATAATGCTCTGTTTATGTTTAAATATTTAGCTTCGGAGTTACCATCATGTTTTTCAGGAATGTTTAGTCTTGCGTCTACTATTCACGATCATTTGACACGATCTTCTCAGTTGGTGCGAAGACCAGCTCTGGTCACGTCTAGGTCTAGGTTTTCAATTCGCCATGTTGTTCCGTTAGTTTGGGAGAGTTTGCCAGAGGATTTGAGGAATGTTGGGGGTTTACAGGAATTTCGTAAGTTGCTAAAGAACTTTTGTTTTGATGTGTATATTTTGAATGGATTATTCCACGCCACTTAAGTTTTGTTTTTGTGGTGGGTTTAGTTGCAGCTGAATATGATTATAATTATTATAATTTTGTTGGGTGTTGTTTGGAGGTTCGTTGGTTTTCGGGTCCCGTAAGTTGAGCTCTAATTATGTTTTTTTTTTTTTTTTTCTATTTCTATTTCTTTTCTTTTTTTTCTCTTTTTTTTTGGTTTCTTGGTTTTTTTATTTATAAAAAAACTATTTATAAAAAACTATATATATATATATATATATATATATATATATATATATATATATATATATATATATATATATAAACTGTATATATACAAACTGTATATAAACTGGAAGAATATTCTATAATAGGAGCTTTTCTAGCGTAAAGCCCCGTAAAATTTTGGATCTGCCACTAAAATGTGTGTGATGTCTTTCAATTTTCTGAAAATTCCCTAAGAATTTTACGAAAAACACTTCTTAACAGACGTTTGGTATTTTCTTGGATAGGGCTATTGTGGCAACTTTTACCACAGCAACCAATAATTAGAACCCAAGTCCAAAAATTGGTCTCAATCAGGAACCCTTGTCGCTATCTAAATTCACAAAGTGCAAAGATTTTCAAACAGAGGTCTTTATTGTTTAAAGTTCAGGAAAGGTCTGCCCATTTCAAACGAAAACATTGATTGAAAACGAAAGTAGTCTTATGTAGAAAATAAATATCGTAGAAAATAAACATCACGACGTGAAAAAAAAATGATAAACCATCCAGTAGCGGATCCAGAGGGGGCGAGGGGTGCCCCCTATAGTAGTCTAAAGTAGCGTATTTTACCTAATTAACGCAAGTTTGCATTAATTAAACTTGCTCCTAACGTAAGTTTATCGGATCAACCTATTTTTCGCTCCCCCCCTAAAAAATCCTGGATCCGCCCCTGAAACCATGAACCCAATTCTACCAGTTATTAGAAGAAAAAAAATCCTTATTTTCACAAAGTTCATCAGCCCCCCGCCCCCTTTTTTTTAGAAAATACTAAAAATTACAAGCACTATAGTACACAGTTTTCAAAAAAAATAATAATTCAAAATATTTTTATTAAATAATTAAAAAATGTTATATTGGACACATGCAAACCACTTGGCTGGCTCACCAAGTTTTTTTCTGCTTTCACAATTATGAACGATTCAATTTCGAACCATTTCTCATTGATTGACGCATACAGACTAACCCGCTAATCCATGAATAAGTGGGAGGAGCTTTTTGTTCGCACCGAGAATGAAGACCAGAAATGATCTGCGATAAACTTACTGGATAATTCTATAAACTGTGATGTGAAGGAAGATTTGTTTTGTGATGAAGGATTGGCGACAGTACTAAAAGGATTAAAAAATAATAAGGTTCCAGGTGCTGATAGTTTGGTAAATTACTTTCTTAAATATGGTGGCTCTGAGGTTACAAATAAGTTACTGAAGATTATGAATCTGATTTTTGAAAAAGGGGAAGTAACTAACGATTTTAGGAAAACCTTAATTAAACCACTGTATAAGAAAGGTGATAAGAGTGAGTGTGCTAATTACTGAAGTATCAGTCTGGTCTCAGCAGGTAGCAAACTGCTTAGTATTGTAATACTTTTTAGATTGAGAGATGCTGTAGACAAAGTTTTAAGAGAAGAACAGTGCGGTTTTACAAAAAGATAGAGGATGTGTCGACTAAATTTTCACTCTTTGGTAAATAATTGAGAAGTGCCTGAGTTGTCAAACAACTTTGGTCACTAAGGTTATGAATAAGTGAAGATGAAAAGGTGACGTTGGGTAACGATAAGATGGATCAGGTAGGCAGCTTCACTTACCTTGGTAGTATTATTAGTAAAGACGGTATCAGCAGTGAAGATGCTAAAAGTAGAATCGCCAAGGCTCAGGGTGTTTTTTCACAGTTAAAAAAAAGTTTGGAAGAATAGGAAGATAAAGAAGAACGTCATAAAGAAGGATTTAAAGGAAGTGGGAACTTCCTGGGAGAGTGTAAAAAGGCAGGCTTTGAATAGACTGGGATGGAGGAGGAGCGTACATTCCAGGCAATACATTTGTATTATTTGCAGCATATATTTTTATAGAGAACATCAAAAGAAAGTAATATCTGTCTATCCTATCCTTTAAAATTTGTTCTTGGGTGTTGTGAGCACAGTTTATAGAATTAGCAGTATGATCATTCTCTATCTCTCCCATTATAAAAACCCGGACAGGGGTGCGAGTGCTCCGGAGAACGTTTTTGCAGATAGAAACATAGGCGTTATCAGATCTTTTCGCGGGTAGACAAGTCAGATTTCTCTTGGACACGAAACAAGTGGAAACCCGCAATTACGAATAATGCACTTGGTAACCATTTCTCAGTGATTGACGATACCAGACTAATCCGCTAAGGCAGAAACAAGTGGGAGGAGCTTTTTGTTCGCACCGAGACCGAAGACCAGAAATTATCTGCGATAAGCTTACTGTCTATAAACTGTGGTTGTGAGACACCCAATTATCAAATAGGTAAATGTCCCTTCCTCCTTTTTTTTAATTTATCTCCTCCTTTAGGTTTTCTTTAATTACCTTAAAGGCTGAAGTCATTAAAAATTCAGTCTTTGTCTGCACAAGCATGGTCCACTCTCTTCCCTGGATGTCTTATCAAATTTTTATTGAGAGGAATCTTAATTATTTCACTGCTTCTTTATAATCATTGTTCTTGTAAGTCATGCTCACCAAGTTTGGATACTTTTTCTTTTCTCTGGTTAGTTGTTCACCTCTTTTTTTTAATCAAGATTTTCAATTATTTTTCAGTCTTTAGTGTTGTTTTTTATCCAAATAGTGTTCTCTGACAATACACAGAACACAGTGAGCCTGGTTTTTTATTACTGCCAAATATTTTTCCTTTTTTTTCCGGCCGGAGTGGTAGATTTTATCTGATCATAATTTATTGCAGCCGGGGAATGTTGACTCGAAGTTTGGTGTTCCTCGGCAGGGAGAATACGAAGGAGTTACCTTATTAGGCTTTAAGGGACTTTTACCTCCAGGCATAATTTCCATTCGGTTACACCCGCGTATGTACATCTCTAGTCCAACCCGATTGCCTGGCATGGTAGTCTGAATTAGTTCCGAATTATACCAAGGCGTGGCATTAATATTGGAAGTAATTCCCATTTCGAGAGGATACTGACGTAATTAAAGTACATGCGTTAGCCTATAGCAATAGCCTAAGAATATTCTCGTCAGGACGGTAGTGTCAGCTACCCTTGAAGCTGTAGTTTTACACATTTCTACTCAACATTTTTGACGTTTTTTTTAAGATAAACTTATGCGCAATATTGAAATTTTCTGCACTTTTATTTAGTTCTCCTTTGTCAGTGCAGTGCCACAAGTATGAACACTTTCTGAACTCTTGAAAGCTCTACACTGTGGTACAGAGGGCTGTGTTCAAGTCAACGGCCGGCAAACCCCGTTCTTCCAATTAACGACAGGACTGCGTCAAGAATGTGCAGTGTGCCCCAAGCTCTTCAACGCCGTCATAGACCAAGTTACGACAAAGACAATCTCACGTCTCAGCTTTGAGCTCAAGTTTTGAGATCGCGTCATCTCAGAGGCTGATATAGCTGACGACTTGGCCATCCTAGCGGACTCCATGGATCAGTTCCTGGAAGCGCCTCGCATCTTACGAGGAGAGGCCATAAATGGGAGACGACAGATAAACTGGGATAAAGACAAAAATTATGGCCATTGACCCGTCTTCTCAGACAGATTAGCCGTCTTCTCAGACAGTTAGCCTAGACAGAACAACTAGCATTAAAGTTTTCCAAAGGTTCACTTACCTAGGCTCCGCAATTTCTTCAGATGGCTCGCTTCACCCCAAGCTGCAAGTAAGGATATCCAAAGGGTCTTCTGCCATGAGCGGGTTCAACCGTCAACTTTGGCGAAAATCGAACATCATTCGTTCAACTAAACTGCGGATTTTCAACACCCTCGTCAGTTATGTAATGCTTTACGGAGCTGATTCCAGTTGAAGAGCCTGAGAAGGATCGAAAGTCTAAGGTTGTTGGATTTCATGAGTGATTAGAGCTGCTGCTGCTCAACAAGTAGTCTCGGTTTTCTGTCCAAGCAGCCGAGCGTACCTTAGGATAGTTTGGACACTTACTTCGAATGCCCCTGCACTTGCCCGCAAAGAAGACCTTTGAATTTAACCCTATGAAAGCCAGTTGAAAACGACTTCGCGGCCGACCAAAGAAAGGATGGTCCGACAGCCTGTTCGAGTTCCTGACGATGGCAAACATCAGAGAGAGCGAAGCGCAAACGCTCGCACTGAACCGAAGTTGATGGAGGAGGCAGACGTCACTCTACACCGCGCAGCGCTCGGCTAGAGACCGAAGTCAAGTCAATTACCTTTTATTTACTTTCTGAGTTTCCCTACGCCTGAATTTATTGCTCCTTTGCAAGAAAGTAGTACATTTTTGTTCTTTTCTATAAAGTTCGCATATTTTTGCAAGAGGTAGCTTTCACGCAATATCTCAAACTTTTTCCACCTTTATTTTATGCTTGTTTATTGGTTTAGTACCAGACACATAAAGACCCTCTGAAGCCAATACTTCTTTTTGTCTTCTGGCTCTTTTTTCCGGCAAGATAAAAATTCCACGAAGCAAAGTAGCAACACTGGTCATGCGTAGAATTTCAATTCAGGAACAGGGTTGCCATCGGTAGTATATTTGTACTAGTTGTAGTACATTTCGTCAACAATAGTGGCTTTAATACATCCAAACAAAGTAGTGTTTTTTAGATTTGTCCTATAAAGTTTGTAATTTTTAGCTGTAATTTTTTGTAACTTTTACTCAAAATCATAAATATGCTACACTTTTATTTTGTGCTCCTTTGTCAATTTAGCACCAAAGGCATGAAAACTTTTTCCACATAATAATTCTTTTCTTCTTATGATACTTTTTGCCGGTAAGACAGTGGGTTCCAGCAAGCGAAGTGGCAACTCTGTCCTACGCAGAATTTCAATTCCGGAGACAGGGTTGGCACAGGCAGTACATTTCAACTATTTTTTTTGTACAATCTTTCCATAATTAAATAAAAAAAAAAAGTATTTTTAACTGAAAGTAAGGAGCGACATTAAAACTTAAAACGAACAGAAATTATTCCGTATATGAAAGGGGTTGTCCCCTTCTCGACGCCTCGCTCTTTACGCTAAAGTTTTTTATTGTTTAAAAAAATAAAGTTGTGAGACAGAGTCAAAATTTAGCGTAAAGAGCGAGGCGTTGAGCAGGGGACAGCCCCTTTCATATACGGAATAATTTCTGTTCGTTTTAAGTTTTAATGTCGCTCCTCACTTTCAGTTTCAAAAACTTGTTTTTTTTTTATTTAATTTCTGATCGTTTTTTAGTTAATGCAGCTTTTATTTTGGCTCACCGTCATTGAATAAGTAAAAAAATTTGCATAAAAATTTTACTTTTCTTTTGCTAAATGGCTGTCTCTAAATTTGGTTCTGACGGAATTTACAAATTAACTTACGTAACGAACTTCTATATTCGTATATATTTCTTCTGGCAAAAAATACAAAGTTGCAGATTTTTGCAGATATGAGCTTGAAACCTATGTTATATGGTTTTCTGATACGCTGAATCTGATGGTGTGATTTTCATTAAAATTCTTTCACTTTTAGGGGATGTTTCTCCCTCTTTAAAAAATCAGGTAAATTTTCTCAGGCTCGTAGCCTTTGATGAGTAATACTAAACTTAATAAAATTCATATATTTATAATCAGCATTATAAGCCCATTCTTTTGATACATTTATTGACATCAAAATTCCGCTTTTAAAAGTTTCGATTACTATTGAGCCGTATCGCTTGTTTTTTTTTTTGTTTTTTTTATTACGTATATGTTATTACGTATATGATGGGGTTCTCCCCTTAGTCAATACCACGCTATTTAATTTAAAAGTAAAAACAAAAATTAATAAACACACCTCTTAATCAAAACGGCATTTTAAATATAAGAGATCTATATTTTGAAAGCACTAAAAAAAAACGGGTGCTTAACGAATGTGGTTTTGACCTGGGGACGAACCCCCTCATCTGCGTAATATTCTCTTTTCGTTCTGACTTCTAATGTTACTTCTTATTTTCAGTTGATGAAACTTGTTTTTTTTTTTATTAATTTCTGATCGTTTTTTAAATAATGCTTGGAAATCTGGCGCCCCCTTCATAGAAATATCCCTTACCCCAAAGAAACATCCTCCGCGGAAAGATTCTCCTGAGTAACCCCCTCTTCCAGCCCCCCCCCCCCATCAGAAAAAATTTTTTCCTGAAAATGTCTGTATACTTCCCAATAACCAATCCAATATGTAAGCAATGGGCAAAGTTCATAACTTGCAGCTCTTCCCCTGGGAACTGTGGGGGATTAAGTCATTGTAAAAGACATATTTAATAGATTTTCGACTATGCTGAACAAAATGGCTATCTCAAAATTTTAATTGGGTGACTTTGAGAAAAAAATGAGCGTGGGAGGGGGCCTAGTTGCCCTCCATTTTTTTGGTCACTTAAAAAGGGCCTAGAACTTCTAATTTCTGTTCCAATGAGCCCTCCTACGATATTCTAAGACCATTGGGTCAATACGATTACCCCTGGGAAAAAAAACAAACAAACAAACAAATTAACACGCACCCGTGATCTTTCTTCTGCCAAAAAATGCAAAATTCTACATTTTTGTAGATAGGAGCTTGAAACCTCTACAGTAGGGTTCTCTGATACGCTGAATATGATGGTGTGAGTGTCATTAAGGTTCTATAGCTTTTAGGGGGTCTTTCCCCCTTTTTTTGAAAATCAGCCTAATTTTCTCAGGTGCGTAACTTTTGATGAGTAATATTAAACTTGATGAAACTTATATATTTGAAATCATAATTAAAATCTGATTCTTTTGATGTATCTATTGGTACCAAAATTCCATTTTTTAGAGTTTCGGTTACCATTGAGCCGGGTCGCTCCTTACTTACAGTTCGTTACCACGAACTGTTTGATAATGGTCTGAGTACAACTAGAGAAAAAAGTACTTTTTAGATCTTTCCTTCAAAGTTTGTAGTCTTTTTTTAGATGTAACTTTAAGAAAATATTTAAAAACACCTTTATTCTGTGCTCTTTTATTAGTTTAGCACAAGACGCATAAAAATTTCTGAAAACAGTACTTCTTTTCTTCTTGAAGCTCTTTTTGCCTGTATAAAAGGTGAGTCCCAAGAAGTGAAATGGCAACCCTAGCCAAACATATGATTTTAATTTTGTAGGTGAATCGAAAACGAAATCTTTTTTTGACAGCACACGTTTTTGTATATTGCTTTTTAGCCAACATGTGTTGGCCAAACACGTGTTATTTGGCCAAATAACACTTTACCGTGGATTTTCTTTAGTTTTTAATATAAGGGGCTGAGACCTATCCTTATTCCGAGTGCGGCCTTGCTTGCAAACAATAAGTTAAAGTACAAGTAAAGAAGTGTGAGTAAGGAACGACTCGTGCTAGTAGTAACCGAAACTCTAAAACGGTGTTTCGATTAAAAAAATAATACATTAAACGAAAGGGTTTTTATAGCAATGATAAAATGTATAATTCATTAGGTTTAAAGTTACCTACCAAAAGTTACGAGCATGAGAGAATTGGCCTGATTTTCGAAAAGGGGGGAAATACCTCAAAACGGCGATTTATCTTAATGGAAATTATATTATCAAATTGAGCATGCCAGAGAACCCTATTACAGAGGGTTCTAACCTTCATATATGTTTTTTTTTTATGATAAAAAAAAAATTAGTCTTGCTAGCTAGCAATATGTTTCAAAAGAATATATACCCTCTTTGAATAGAGATAAACTCAAAAGAGAAACTGAACAATACGTAAAAAATATACTTTATTCCAAAAAATTTACGAAAATTACAAGCACTTTAACAAAGACTAGTAAAACTGGAAATACCCTGTTAATGATATACCAAAGTATATACCCAGTATATACCCAGTTAATGATATACCAAAGTATATACCCAGTATATACCCAGTTAATGATATACCAAAAAAATGATATACCCAGTTAATGATATACCAAAAATATAATTTAAAATATTGGTATAAAATTTCAAAGTGACAAATGCTAAGTGGAATGCCACAGATGAATAGCCATAATAAAAAAAAAATCAAAATTTTATTTTTGGAAACTCAAATTTGTGTTACATCGTAGTTCAAACAGTCGATAGGATAAAAATCCAAAACATAACAATAGGGTTTTTGAAAGTTCCCGTCTTTCCCACTCCCCTTTAATAGGTTTGATCCCCCCCCCCATGATCAAAACTTATATTCCATTGTTGTAAAAAGCTGAAAGTTTAACAATTGACCTAACGAGAAATTAATTTATCAATCAGTTTAATTACATGTTCTGAATTCAATGGTGACTAAAGAAGTTGCAGGGATTTAAGTCAATCAGTAAGTTCGGACATACGGGGAAAACGGTCCCTCGGGTGGTTAAAAACGTTAACGGAGATAATGTGCAGCACTGACACTATGAAGATGGATTTTGAACTAAAATTGGATACGTCATCTACGATGCGCATTTTCTATTACAAAAACAAATTTTAATACCTTGGCACAGTCCTCGCTATGTTTTTTGGAGCTTTTTCATTTGATACATTTTGTTCAGAAAAAAAGAAATTAAATAAAAAGTTGTTCGACAGTTTTAGCCTATTGCCTCTTTAGGCTAGTACTATAAGCTAGATGAAGCATAAATAAGCATTTTTGTGTCAAATTAAATTAAACATAAAAATATTCATTAAACAACATTAGAGAAAATGGTCCGTTAAAGCTAATTTCCATTCGGTATATTCCACAGTAATGGAATAGCAAAATGTTAATTTGCTGAAAAGGGGCGGGGTTAAACTTTTCCAGTTTGGGCGATCGGCAAAATTCGATTTAACTATAAACAGTAATCCATTATAAAAAACAGTTTACAATCTTAAAAAGCATCAATCTTAAAAATACGTATATACAGACAACTTATAGCAAAAAATGGTCCAAAAGTATGGGTATTTTGGATGGTTTTCCGAGGTATTAAATACTTGCATATAAATTAAAAAAATATTTGTTATAACAATGGTAAATCCAACTTAGACGTTCAATATATTTGATAAACATTTTGTTTTATTTATTTACAGTTTTGGTAACAAAAATATACATATTATCAAATATCTTTGCAGTACAACGCGACCTACGTAGTACTCTATACAGTATACCTCATCTCAACCCAATTTCTTTTTAATCTTTACTTTAATGATAATAGTTGAAAATATGAAGGTTAACACTATAAAACCATAAGGATCTTGGAGGGGTTAAATACCTTCAAAACCGATATGTCCAAGAAATTTATGCTCCAATCGTATTATTTCGTAATCCCTTAAATTATGTCAGGCAGTTCGTTTAATTCCTTATTTAATTCAACCGAAATAACTAATTTAACTTGATTTAATATTTACTCTAGCTGTTAATTTAAGTGTTTCTTATAGATATTAATAATTTAACTAGCTAACTTTACCAATCAAGTTAATTAAATTAATTAATTACATTTTAGTTGATTTAACTATGACTCAAAATTTCTTAAATGGTGTTATTTCTTAGTCCCAGAACTATTTCACGCTATTCATTCAATCTATTCTTCATTTAAATAATTCAACTTAAAATTCAACTAGTTATTTGAATTAATTAATTGAATAACAGTTCAACTTCAATAATTAATCTGATTTGATTTAATTTTTTTTTTGCTATCAGAAGTAGGAAGATTCAAATCAATATTCCTTGATTATAATACTAATTAATTAAAATTCTAATATTCCTTTAAGTTGCTAAGTTTTGTTTAATCTAGCCTGACATTTCTTAGAAAAAGACAATTTTGATCTTTAAACAATTTTTACAGACGATAAAAAAGCCTATGTCTTTTCTAGGCTAGCTTCGTATGTATGACATGAGCTAGTTAAAAGATGTAAACATTTATGAGTAATTTTGGAGGAAGTAGTTCTTTTATCTTTGGCTTAATAAAAGGCATAATATTTGCAAATTCAAATATTTTTATTAAAGCCAAATTAGGATTGAAATTTTAACCAAAACTTAATTTTCGTTTTAAAAATGAATATTAGAATTAAAACCAATTGCAACAGAAAATTTTTAATCAAAATCTCAAATTAGAAATTGATAATTAATTTTGTGATTGCGCAAGGTATTGCTAGATGGCGTTGACTTTTTATCTTCTTCCTGTCCTGCATCTTTACACAGAGAAAATCAAAAACTACAGTAAATCATACACTATTAAAAAAATCACACTTCTGAAGCGTTTGTTAATAAAGTTCGTTTTTTGGTGCGATTACTCCCAATAGAAAACCATGAGCTTTTCCGACTTGAATCCAAACGAATTGCAGCCCCTTCGTCTGTCACATCTTGTAGTGAGAGTACCGATACCGGGTCAATTTTTTTGGCTGAAATAAAATTGAAATTAAAACAAAAATAATTAAGTACCAAGGATATCAAAAAAAAAAAAAAAAAAAAAAAATGCCCCCCGGACACATTTTAGCTTTATTCATAGCTGAAACCAAGGGCATATCCAGTATTTTTGTTCGGGAGGGGGGGGGGTATTTTTGACGGGGGAGGGGGTGTACGAAAAACTTTTAAAAACGCATCATAAACTTGTTTATATGCATTTTCGTTACGTTTTTACGAGTCAGACAAGAATTGGGGGGAGGGGGGTCAAACCCCGTAACCCTCCTCCCATCCTGGAAACGGCCTTGTCCGAAACCTACGATTTCCTTTTGCTCGTCTCAAAATTTTTAGATTTTAGAACATTATCAAATTTTTGTGACAGTTAAACAGGGTTGTGTTCTATCCCCTTTTATATGGATTATTTTGATGGATTTTGTCTTAAGAAGCACAGGAAAGGATATGGGAGACCAAGGAATCAAATAGGGAGGAAAAACTCTCCTGGACTTAGATTATGCTGATGATTTAAGCATCCTAGGTGAAAGTGTGAGCAAAATGAATGAATTTTTAGAGGTTATGCGAGTTCAAGGTGCTAGAATAGGCTTAAAAATGAATGTTAAGAATAAGTCACAAAGGCTAGGAATAAGTGAAGATCAAAAGGTGACGTTGGGTATTGATCAGGTGGGACGCTTCACTTACCTTGGTAGTATTATTAGTAAAGATATTGGGGGCAGTGAAGATGTTAACAGTAGAATAGCCAAGGCTCAGGGTGTTTTTTTCACAGTTAAAAAAAGTTTGGATGAATAGGAAGATAAATCTGCAAACCAAGATTGGAATATTAGAAGCTACAGTGATGCCAATGGTCAAATATGGCTCTCAAGCATGGGCGCTCCCAAAAGCGGATGAAGATTTGCTAGATGTTTTTCTGAGAAATTGCCACCGGATTATTCTGGGTACCCGGCTGACTGACCGTATTTCAAACAGTAGGCTGTACGAAGAGTGTGGTTAAATCCCACTTTCTAGGGCTTTAATGAGAGAAAGGTTGAGATGGTTAGGGCACTTTCTGCGGATGAAGGATGACAGATTGCCAAAGATTCTCTTTTTGGCCAACCGTCTATGGCTAAACGAAAAGCAGGTCGTCCGCGGTTGCGGTGGGAGGATGTCATAAAGAAAGATTTAAAGGAGATGGGAACTTCCTCGGAGGGTGTAAAGAGGGTGGCTTTGAATAGATTGGGATGGAGGAGGAGCGTGATCAGTTGTGTTGGCTTCAGGCGGCGAGTTGTTAGTAGTATCACATTTTCGTCAGTGTTGCCATGTTGAACCGTGAAAATAAAGCAAAACTGGTTTGTTAAATTTGACAATGTTTTTGTCTTTAAAGATTGAAATATTGACAATCTGCTAATTACTAGCGACACCTACAACTTTACAGGAAATTAACACCTTAATATGTTTGGAACCAAATATTTCTAGCCAACTTTTGCTGGTTTTCACCCAATTTTTCTATTTTTAAAATTTGGCGGCCGCTGAAAAGCTGGATTAAAAATTTGTCTTATTATTTTTATATATGGCAGTGTAGATTTATATTCAACCAAATCCAACAAGCAGATTTTATTTTCACTCTGCTTGGTAGTTTAAAAAATCCTTAATAAATGTTAAAAAACTTCTAGTACATAGCTTCTTAGACTACACTGCTTTTCCATTCGGAACTAAATTATAAAACTTAAATAAATGAACCAAAGAACTACAAAAACATGATATAAAAATTGCATCTAAATTAATTCAGAACCAGAAGTCAAATATATACAATCATCGCAGATTACAAGAAGAACAACGAGGAGTAAAAAAAAATTAAATAGCTTCTTAAAAAATTAAATAGCTTCTTAAAAAAGTAAATAGCTTCTTGGACTATATGGTTAATGTCAAGTCCATGTTTTTGTTGAAAATTTACGTGGAAGAACATACCCAAATTTAAAAAATAGACTCCAACAGAATAAAATTGCAGTGGATTTCTCTTAAAAATAAATATATAAAAAAAACTTCGACTCAGCAGTGGCAGAATATTCGCTTGATTTTCGAATTGCGATGGGTTTTAGGGAAACAGCAGAAACAAGAAAAATATTATTTATGGGTATTTTACTTAGATCCCTCTCTTAACTTAAGTTATACCCCTTACTATAAATTTTCATTTTATTTATTGAATCGTTTATTTATTAACTATGGTCTAAGAAACTATTTACTTAAAAAACATTTTTTTTTAAGCGATCAATGCTCAATATCACAAAAGGTCTAGTTAAGTTTGGCCAGGGTATGCCTACTAGGCTTTCCTCAGCTTGCTGCAATTTTTACAATACCAGTCTGAATTCGTTAATTATATTGACTATTCCCCTGACGTAAACTCTGAACAAAATGGAACACACTCCTAGCTGATCCAATTACTTACACAACAGGACCAGACAACCCGGCCAAGAGACCATTTAGCTATGGACAAGAAGTATTGACTAAAAAGGAAGGGATTCCTGGTAACATTGGTTAAAATTACTAGTTCAGAACCAGAAGTCAAATATATACAATCATTGCAGATTACAAGAAGAACAACGAGAAGTAAAAAAAAAATATTTCAGGGTTGTACCTGAAAATTTAAGATGAATTATTCATTAAGTAAACAATCAAGTTTCTTCAACACAAGGGATATAGAAACCCCCCTTCCCCCCCACACCTACATTGACTTCAATTACCACCTTCTGGGGAAATTGAGGTACCAAAATGTTTCTTTTAAGTGACAAAAAAAAATATTTCTGATCCTGAGATTCTTTGCAAAAAGAGCCAGGACAAATAAAAAATTAAATTTCCATAAATAATCAATAAGCAGTTAATATTGTGCTTCAAGTAAACAGTCCATGATTGATCAACTTATGGTTTTCAATATTTTGCTCTGCAGAAGTAGCAATATTGCATAGCAATTTGAGAATTACTTCAAAACATTATGACTGAAAAACAAAGTTTTTCTTCAACATAAGCCTGAAGATAGAAGAACTGACCCTACCCCCCACGCATTAATCCAAGAAGTCAACTTTTAAAGAAAATTTTTAACCAAAATGTTTCTTTCGGCCGACACGAAAATTATTTCTTATCGACAGATTGTTTACAAGGAGAGCCACAAAGAGCAAAAAATTAATTTCAGGTTCGGGCTTAGAAATGAAAATTGAAAATGAAACATTTGAGCATAGGAAAATTTTATATTACTTAGAACCTGGAAGATAAATCTAGGAAGATATAGACAGTCTGGAAAATCTTACTTTTGTTCATATTCAAGGATGACCGAACTCTATAAAATTTCCGTTTTCAATCTGTTAGTCTGAGTGAGCTCTGTGCTCACATACAAATGCATACATCCCTACATACCTAGACACAGTGTGCTATTTTTATAGGTTTAGATAGGTTTATTTTCCATATATCAGTAAAATAATTACATAACAATCTACAAATCCCCACAAAGGCTCCATGGCCTGTAGGAGGGGGATTATGAAAATATCAAATAAACATTAAACATTTAAACGCTTAAGATTTAAACAACATAGACATAACATTAATATTTAAACATATAAACATAAGCATTTGAACTTTTAACATGTGAAGCATTGGCTTCATAAAAAAAAACAAAAAAAAAAAAAAAAAAAAAAAAAAAAAAAAAAAAAATAGGACGGTTCACTAAATAAACTTTATCAAACTACAGTGAATCACAACACCTAAAAAAAAAAAAAAACTATTGGCAGCAGGAAAAAGTAAAGAAAATTAATCACATGAAAACAAATATCTTTTGACTAGTCTTTTGAAGGTGCCAAACGAGTGGCATTCTTGAGCCGAATCAGGAAGGGTGTTCCATGTCAAATCACACGCAACAAGAGGATTAAAATCAGATCTTATTTTTGGTGTATGGGGAATTTGGATATTTAGAGATCGACAGAGTTGATAATTTGACCGATCAGATACAAAAGAAGACGTCAACCTAAGGGACCTAGGAATATCACCATGGAGCTGAAGAAAAGCGAAGGACGCACAGGAAAGAATAAAAAGTTTTTTTTAATATCAAGTAACGGTTTAGTTGCCGAACGATCTACATCCTGGATAAGATTTATAGCTTTATCATAAATATTCGAAAGCGGTTTGAGAAAAGAAGGGAAATTAGACATCCATATGACTGAACAATAGGAAACATAAGAATGAATTAAGCTATGAAATAGGATTCTTAGAATTGGTCCTGGAAAGATACGTTTTAGTTTTCTTAGAATACCGAGGTTTCTGCATACCTTCATTTTAATCAAATCAATATGGTGATAGAAAGATAAATTTTCATCTAGGAGGATACCTAGGAAACGGACATGGCCATCCTTTGGTCTACTAATAAAGCCTTTGGATATAGGAATTTCAGATAATTGAGAGCAAGCCTGGGATATACGAGAAAAAACTAAAAAACTAGTTTTAAAAACATTTAAGACAAGAGATTTGGCATCAAACCAAATTGAAACTCTCTCGAAGAGGTTCACTAACTTTGTACGAACCTCATCCTCTGTTCTCCCAGAAGTAATAAGGGTGGTATCATCGGCAAAAGTAACAAGAGAATCCGAGGCATGCAAACTATAATTATGGGTAAGGGAGACTGTTGGATGACATAGACACAGTAATAAAGAGGATTTTTATTTCTAACTGCAAAAATTAGGTCATTTATGTAAATTAAAAACAGTACCGGCCCTAAAATTAACCCTTGAGGGACCCCCTGGTCAACACTTGATGGTGAGCGAAAAAATGGATCAACAGAAATTATTCTACCAGACAAGAAAGACTTGAACCAATAAAACGCACTACCTCTTACGCCAAAATGAGAGAGTTTAAATAAAATGAGACTGTGGGTTAAAGAATCAAAGGCTTTACGAACATCCAGAAACAAAGCACCAGGAATCACATGGGAGTCTATGGCAGAGTGACGAAAATTCAGTAAAACCGCACAAGCATGCTCAGTCGAATGATTTGCTCGAAAACCAAATTGAAAATCGTGAAAAAAATCTTTAGAAGTAAGAAAATGATTAAGACGAGAAAGTATCGCCTTCTTAAATATTTTGCTAAGTACAGACAACAAAGAAATTGGCCGATAGTTGGCTGGATCATTGTCCCCCCCTTATATAATATGATGACTCGAGCACGCTTGAGACTACTCGTGAAAATACCATGCTGAAAGGAGAAGTTAATAAGTTTTGTTAAGGGATAAATAATGGAAGGAAGTATGAACATAATTACTTTAGTAGGAATATTATCAGGGCCAGATGACGAACAATTTTTCAATCCCATAACAATTTTAGCAATTTCTTTCTCCGTCGCTGGTTCCAAAAACATTGACTTCATACAAGGTGGCCCAAGATAAGACCTGAAGTTGAATCCTGAAGGAGAAGAACCAACAGCCGAAGTTGTCCTTTTACCAATATTCGCAAAATGTGAAGTAAATGCATTTTGAACATTCAGTTCACCCTCGATGATTTTGCCATCAAGATCCAAAAAAGAAGGGGCTGATGGAGAATGAAAAGAGGGCCTAAGCACAGAATTTATAACATGCCAAGTTTTTCGTATATCTTTACCACAATCTGAAAAACAATTAAAATAATACTGGGACTTGGCCTTTCGACAAACAGAATTATAAATATTCCTATAAATTTTAAATCGCTGAAAGCAGATAGATTTCATTGTGTGGGTGTTTGTGGGGGGGGGGGGCGGAGGGGGGGTCTAAGCAAAATGAAAACAGTACCCTAAAATGTGCTTTTTAAATTATAAGTTCCCCCCCCCCTCTGTAGGGCAATTGCTCTGATTTGTGGCAAACATAATAAAAAAACAAACTAATCTGGAAATAATAAAAACAAAACGTGTTAGCCTGTGTTTTCATGAAACTGAGGTAACTTACCTCTAGGCCGGTTTTTGATATGCCTCAGTCTCTGTCTATCATATACTGCCTTGTTGGCCTTCCCTTCTAGCCTCCTAATGCTATCGAAAGAGGCGCCATCAGGTAAGGATCTGAATCCTTCTCCTTGTTGAAGGAGACGGTCTCTTGCGAAAGCAGCTAACCAAGTGTCCCGATCCTTGAGGGTTTTACAAGAAAACAAATACCACTTGTCTGAGGAATCACGAACTTTGAAGGCAAATTTGACTGTAGCATTGTATTGCGCATCTAAAAATCAAAATATAAACTGAGGATTGTTGGCAATTTAACTGAACAGTTTTAGTAAGTGATTTAAGATAGTCAGAAAGAAATTCATTTCTTTTCACATTCATTCATTTCATTGATTCATTTCACATGAAAATTGTGCAATCATTCATTCATTTCACATAAAAATTGCGTATCTAGAAAACATAATATTAAGTGAGGGTTTTTGGCAATTTAACTAAACGGATTTAGTAATCGATTTTAGATACTACTGAAATTCATTTCACATTAACTCATTTTATTCATTCATTCATTTCACATGAAAATTGCGCATCTAGAGAACAAGATATAAAATGAGTGTTGTTGGCAATGTAACTAAACAGCTTTAGTAATCGATTTAAGATACTACTGAAATATATTTCAGTTCACATTCATTTATTTCATTCAGTTATTTCACATGAAATTCGTTTGAACTAAAATTCAGAGTCAACAATTATGTTATACTAAGTTAAGATGCATAGGATATTGGCAAAATTAGTTATGTCTTACCACCCTGTATATCTTAAGAAAGTAAGATAAATCCGTAATTCAATTTTTGATGGAAAAATATCCATATACAGCTATACAGTCTTTGGTGGTAGCACGCACCAAATTAAAAAAAGAAACATGGGTGAAAAATTGGTACAAAATAAGCTAAAAACATACGGTCCCAAATAGCTGAAGAAAACATAACTTTTCTTCGAGGTTGTAGTTGTCTTTGGGAATCAACAAATTGCTACTGTTTGGAATTCTATTGACAAACAACGTTGTCAAATTTAAACAATTGTTTTTTCTTTTTTTTTCAGTGCTCAATGTGGCAACACTGACGAAATGCACTCACCAGAAAGCTTCATAATTAAAAAACAAGCTCGTTGAATTTTGAATTAAAATTAAGTTATCACCAAGCCATGGCTAATTGGCGAAAAAGCCAAGACAGTATGACTGAATGAGAGGCAAAGCTGACATAGGCCTTTTTCAGGATTGTATAAAAATGATGTCATTTTAACTTGTTGATAGATATAGTCTATCATCCATCCATCCTAGGGCAGAACTAAGGTAGATAGTCATAGAACTAAGTTATGATCAAGATTTCTGGGTTAACAGTAGAAAGGGGTCAGGAGGTCCCACGGGGGCTCCATATATGGGCATAGAGTCCCTAGGGAGAACACCTGTGCTGTCAGTCCCGATCCCACACCGTATATGGGCATGGAATCCCCAGGGAGAACACTTTTCCGAGAAATTGATTGCGTAACCTAGCCTAACCTCATGAGCTACAAGGGGGGCTCCATATATGGGCATAGAATCCCCAGGGAGAACACTTGTGCCGTCAGTCCCGATCCCACACCATATATGGGCATAGCCTCCCTAGGGGAAATGGATTTCTGAGAAATTGATTGCGTAACCTAGGCTAACCTAATGACTCCGAACAGCACACCATATATGGCCATAGAGTCCCTAGGGGAAATGGATTTCTGAGAAATTGATTACATAATCGAAGGGGAATTAACTATGACGTAGTTGATTTTTTTTTTTAATTTAGAAACGTAATTATAACGCTAGTGTACCGTAATTATACGGTTTCCTGACTTAGAATAATTTTAAGGTAAAAATATGAAAATTTCCCTTACCAAGCTTACCACACCTATCCAAATTTACTAAGCTTACCTTAAAAACATAATAAATTTCGTATCCAAAAAACTTTCAATTTCTCTCTCATATTATATTCCTTTCTGAATCTTTCTTGTCATTTAATTTAATCTAGACCTACTTTGCCAGTTACTGAATGGCCAATACAAACTCGTTTACTAGACCTAGTTTACAATATGATAGAGCCTTGGTAACTTGGTGGGTATCTTGGCAGATTTTGGCAATTTAGAATTATTTGAGAAGCTTTTTAGTGTTGGATATTACAGTTAGAGTTCGTGGTATCTAGGCAGATTTTGGCAATTTAGAATTAATTGAGAAGCTTATTATTGTTGGATATTAGCATAATATTTGGTGGTGTATACTTGGTGGCATTTTGTAGATTTTGGCAATTCGGAATTATTTGAGAAGCTTTTTAGTGTGGGATATTACCCTTATACTAGGTGGTATCTTGGCAAATTTTGAAAAGACCTTTAAAGTAGACGGCTCAAAAACTTTAAACTAGACACTTTACTGCGAAGGCACCAAGAAGGTAGGAGGAGGCTTTGTGTCTGCCTCTGACAATCAGCACTATAATTTCCGTATAATGCCCATTTTATTTGTTTTTTTTTTATTAATGGTCTTCTGAAATTCTAAAGGTATTCTGGCCTACGTTCTCAGTTACCGACCTGCACTAACTCTTGTTGACTGTATTTTCTTTAAAAGATATTGGCAACTATGGCATTGGTTATGTTCTGAAGTTATTTTGCGTTGGATCTGTATATCAAAATATTTGAGACTGGGGCATTTCAACCGGAATGCCAAGTTAGCTTCCACATTGCCAAGGTATTTTGAAATGTTGCATCCGTCGGTCATAGTTGCAGAGCAACACTTGCAAATCCCGGGCTTGCATAAGGCATGTATTTTCTGTTTTCTATGTGTTTTACAAAAAATTAAACATGAAAAACGGGTTTTAAATTCTATAAAGCAGTGAATATAAACACTTAATTAAACAAAAATACTCCGAATATTTCGACCCTACATCCGTGAGCCATTCTAAATGGAAAAAAAATGAAACAAAAAAAGTTCTTTTTTAAAAAACCTTAACTTATATCAACATAAAAAGATACTAAACAAACAAAAGAAAAATTGTAAATAAAGAGGTAAGAAAAACTCACTTTAAAAATGAACTTACATTTACTAGAGTATAAACAAAATTAAATGTTTCTATTGATTGGAACATGCCTTCTCACAGTATATAAATGGAAATCTATCAAAAATGAAAATATATGTATACTTAAACTAAAACAATATAGGTCAGCTAACCCCCGGCCCATAACCCCTAATTAGATCTCACAAGTTCATCACCCAATGTTTGAATTATAAATTGAACAGATTCGTTTCCTTGCAAGCTTAGCTGCAGTTCGTTTACCTTTCCCAGCATTTAACCCAGTCTGACCTTTGTCCGCAAGGTCATCTTTCGTATCAGAACTATTATTAAAATCAGTACTGGTTGAAAATTTTACCTGCTTTTTAATTAAACTATTATAAATCGAATTGATCCTAAAATCCCCTTCATCTCTATTGATGCTAATACCCCCATATATTATCTTTTTTATTTCTATAATTTCCCTGAAGCTTTGTAAAAGTCCTACAGACGTATCTACTATTTTGTTTGATCAAATAAAATACTGTGATGAGGAAAATTATAAAGATGTTCTGCAACAGTGGACTCAAACGTCTCTGGTGTTTTGTTTTGTTTTAGAGAGCAATCTATGGCATTCTTGTGTTGCTGTAGCCTATTTTCTAAAATCTGTTGTGTTCTTCCCACATAAAATTTACCACAAGAGCATGGAATTTTGTATACTCCCTTTTGCAAATTTCTCCGTACCTTGTCTTTCCCTTTATTTAACAACGAGCTTATAGTTTGTCCTGATTTAAATGCTGTATTTATATTATGTTTTTTTTTAATTCTCTTCTTAATTTTTGTGACAATATTGGGATAAAAGGCAAAGTTATGTAATTTGTTTCTTGATTTGACCCATCTTCTTCTAATATTTTTGGTTCCGTCAACTTTTTTTTTCTTTTTTCAATTACTTGAGAAATAATATTTTCCGGATAGCCATTACCTACTAGAATATCCTTAATATACTTTAGTTCATTGCTTATGTATTCTGGTGATGCTAATTTTAATACCCTATCAACTAAAGAAATAACCACACCCCTTTTTACCTGGATCGGATGATTTGATGCGAAAGACAAGTAACGGTTGTTATTAGTCAGTTTACGGTAAATTGAAAACGCTAGTTCTTTATTATTTCTATGGATCAAAATATCAAGAAACGGTAACTTATTATCTGTTTCCTTTTCAAATTTAAAAATTAATTCTCCTCTCGGATTATTTAAATGTTCCAAAAAACCTGCAATTTGTGATTCCCTGTAATTGCAAATAAGTAAAATATCCTCCATATATCTGCCCCAAAATTTAGGTTTTAAAAAATATGTTTCTATAGCTAAATTTTCTACATACTCTACATAAATATTTGCCAACAACAGACTTAAAGGCCCTCCCATTGCCAATCCCCTAATGTTATGGTAAAAATTATCTCTAAACGTGAAGTAATTAGTATACGTCTATGTGTTTTCTGGGGGATCTGTGGATCTGCAAACTTTCTGCTTTGATTGCGTTTGTGATGCAGCTGAACGATTTCCTGCGTGTATAGACCGTCTGTAAAACAGTTGGTTTACAGATGTGACGGGACGATTTAACCAAAAAACAAATAGATGCTTAAAAGCTCCAATAATACTTTGCTTCTATGAAAAAATTCTATGTAAGTCATGAAATAGGAATCAGATCACCTAATCCTAATCCAGCTGCCTGAAGACGCATCTCAAATGTTGACTGATAATTGCAACCATATTCCACTGAGACTTGCTAGATTAAAAAAAACAAAAAAAAAACAATACATAAAGGTGTACCAAGACATCAACTGTTACTTCTTATTAAGGTTGATAGAGGTCTAAGCACCTCTTTTGATAGTTATCTTGATAGCTTGAATTTCGAAAGCCGTCACCCGCGCAGTTGTCAGATTGCTTTCTAACCCCCTAAAAACCCGAAGAATAGCTCTAATTAATACCTCTCATCCCGTTCTGCTGAAATACAGCAACTTTTCTAGCTGATGTCCGAATGACAAGAATTCTGAGGACCCCATTCATGTAGAGAGGATTCTGGTTTGGACCCCGAAAGGGGATAACGTGGAAATTAAGTTCTTACTTTCCGCTAGGTTTTACTGGAATCTGGCAACTGCTGTGGTGATGCCCAGACTTAGAAGAACGTCATCCTCTCTTCGGCACCGAGGTAGGATTGAGTCACAAGTGCCCAAAAATGTCACTAGTCACAATGTCACATATTGCTTTCATGTTGAGAGGTAGAATCTGGTCTGGACCCCATAAAGGACAGCGTGGAATTTAGCTCTTACTTTCCACCGAGTTATGTTGGAATCCCACAAGTCTTATGGTGATATCCTGACTATAAGTATGTATCCACCATATCCTAATCGACACCGAGGTAGGACTGAGTCACAGGTGCCCAAAAATGTCAAAAGTCGAAATGTCCCATAAAGTCATATAGAAATGAATCGAGGTCTGACAAACTGGTCAGGTAAGCATCATGAACTAAGAAATGTCAACTCGCTAAAATTCTTTTCAGGAAGTCTGTGTTTTTTTTTTTCAGGAAAACTTTGTACTTTTTCGAATTTTACAATAATTTGCAATCAAAGATTTTTATCTACTACATTTGGCATTTAAATATAAATAAATTTTGCTTTCTGCTTGTATACTGCCTATAATATTTTGGCTCAATAATTGGTCCCTTTTTCTTCCCGAAATCAGTTGTGACTTTCCCGACAGGGAGTCCTTGGTGTATGCGTATTGCAAAATACTTGATCTTTAATTCAAATTCAACGGACTTGGTCCAAAAACAAAGAATCTATTGGAACTACTGTTGTTGAGAGGTTTCCTTCTGTGAAACTTCCAAACAAGAATGTAACCTATTAAATTTTTCGTGATGGTAATGAATATTTTTCGGAATCTGTGACGTCATCTGAAATTGTACAAGATGACATTAAGTTATTGTTAAAAATTAAATTTTAACATGTCAGGTTGGTAAATTGGATTCGACACCTGACAGATAACCTGCCCACCTGGCCGTGGGTACGTGGTGGGCTCCTCGTACTCAAATCTGACATATATTTTACAAGATTTCTTAATCTTGTGAAATTATTTTATGTTGTAAATACATTTTCTCGTCACACTAGGAGTATTGTATTTATATATCCGACACAGCCCACCCCCTTCGAATTCCGGTCCGGACAATTTTTTTTATATAAAAAGACCAAACATAATGGGGATTCCCCCAATTCTGCTATCTACATAACCAAATTAATGGATGTCGCTATTGTAAACTATAGGTATAGATCGTGACATATTTTCTTGTTTCAAAGATACATTTTTTTTAGCTTTTATTCAAGCAGTTCGTGGTAACGAACTGTATAATAAAAGTGACTCGTCTCAATAGTAACCGAAACTCTAAAAAGAGAATTTTGATACCAATAGATTCATCAAAAGAATTGGATTTTTATGCTGATTTTAAATATATAAGCTTCATCAAGTTTAAGTTACCCATCAAAAGTTAAGAGCCAGACAAAATTTGTCCTTTTTTTTGAAAAAGGGAAATCACCACCTAAGAGTCATAGAATATTATTGAAAATTACACCATCAGATTCAGCGTGTCAGAGAACCTTACTGCAGAGGTTTTAAGCTCCTATATAATTAACCAAACACAAAAATTTAAATAAAATTGATTTTTAACAAAAAATCTAAATCTTCGTATACAAGGTGATGAATGACATCCTAATCATAGTTTACAGCCCTGAATGGTGAAACCGTACAATTACGGTAGACTTACGTTATAATTACGTTATTAAATTAAAAAAAAAAAATCATTAATCTTTAAATTTTGCCAAATGTATTAGTCAGCGGAGGTTATTTTTATCAGCCTTTGATTTAATTTCTGACAGTTTCAGATAACACAAAAAGAACACAAGTGTTTCAGATCCTACGAACGGTAATGGACTGTGTTTTATGTTACTGCTTAAAAAAATAAAAATAAATGAAGGAAAACTACAAATCTTAAAAACAGCTTTGTAAATCTTGTCAAATGCTGTATCAATTGGTCTACTTTTCATGTCCTTTTATGATTATTCTGGTTTATTTCAACCCGACATATCTCTTATAGGCTTGTTTTAAATCGGTACTTTCGAAAACCCCTATGTTTGAATGAGGATGTAGAATAGGGCTATACCTTCGACGTTCACTTGAATGCCTACTTTCCTTCGTTAATTTCTTCTGTGCGTTCATTTTCAGATTTGCTATATTTAATTCGAGAATTGATTAATTTATTATTTAAAAACTATTTTATTATATATTAATATTAATTATTATATTATTTTATATGAGGATTTATTTATTTATTGGAGTTGTTCGCAGTAATAAGTTCGTTGCTGATCGACGGAAAAAAAAATTGCAGACTTATTTAAATTTATAAGGCGTTAAGTCAAATCAACGTTTACATTTTCATACAAGTGCGCAAAATGTAAGACTGTCAGGGAGTTTACTAACTCAGTTAGTGAGATACTCATGAAACTCAATGTTTTAAACTATAACATTATTTTAAAAGGTTGATTGAAATTTTAAATTAAAATCATGACGTAATTTAAAAATTTATTTTGAAGTAAAACTATGACGTAGTTGATTTTTTTTTTTAATTTAATAACGTAATTATAACGTAAGTCTACCGTAATTGTACGGTTTCACCATTCAGGGCTGTAAACTATGATTAGGATGTCATTCATCACCTTGTATACGAAGATTTAGATTTTTTGTTAAAAATCAATTTTATTTAAATTTTTGTGTTTGGTTAATTATATAGGAGCTTAAAACCTCTGCAGTAAGGTTCTCTGACACGCTGAATCTGATGGTGTAATTTTCAATAATATTCTATGACTCTTAGGTGGTGATTTGCCCTTTTTCAAAAAAAAAGACAAATTTTGTCTGGCTCTTAACTTTTGATGGGTAACTTAAACTTGATGAAGCTTATATATTTAAAATCAGCATAAAAATCCAATTCTTTTGATGAATCTATTGGTATCAAAATTCTCTTTTTAGAGTTTCGGTTACTATTGAGACGAGTCACTTTTATTATACAGTTCGTTACCACGAACTGCTTGAATAAAAGCTAAAAAAAATGTATCTTTGAAACAAGAAAATATGTCACGATCTATACCTATAGTTTACAATAGCGACATCCATTAATTTGGTTATGTAGATAGCAGAATTGGGGGAATCCCCATTATGTTTGGTCTTTTTATAAAAAAATATTGTCCGGACCGGAATTCGAAGGGGGTGGGCTGTGTCGGATATATAAATACAATACTCCTAGTGTGACGAGAAAATGTATTTACAACATAAAATAATTTCAGAAGATTAAGAAATCTTGTAAAATATATGTCAGATTTGAGTACGAGGAGCCCACCACGTACCCACGGCCAGGTGGGCAGGTTATCTGTCGGGTGTCGAATCCAATTTACCAACCTGACATGTTAAAATTTAATTTTTAACAATAACTTAATGTCATCTTGTACAATTTCAGATGACGTCACAGATTCCGAAAAATATTCATTACCATCACGAAAAATTTAATAGGTTACATTCTTGTTTGGAAGCTTCACAGAAGGAAACCTCTCAACAACAGTAGTTCCAATAGATTCTTTGTTTTTGGACCAAGTCCGTTGAATTTGAATTAAAGATCAAGTATTTTGCAATACACATACACCAAGGACTCCCTGTCGGGAAAGTCACAACTGATTTCGGGAAGAAAAAGGGACCAATTATTGAGCCAAAATATTATAGGCAGTATACAAGCAGAAAGCAAAATTTATTTATATTTAAATGCCAAATGTAGTAGATAAAAATCTGTGATTGCAAAATATTGTAAAATTCAAAAAAGCATAAAGTTTTCCTGAAAAAAAAAAACAAAGACTTCCTGGAATGAATTTTAGCGAGTTGACATTGCTTAGTTCATGGGTTCATGATGTTTACCTGACCAGTTTGTCAGACCTCGTTTCATTTCTATATGACTTTATGGGAAATTTCGACTTTTGACATTTTTGGGCACTGACTCGATCCTACCTCGGTGTCGATTAGGAGATGGTGGATACATACTTATAGTCAGGATATCACCATAAGACTTGTGGGATTCCAACATAACTCGGTGGAAAGTAAGAACTGAATTCCACACTGTCCTTTATGGGGTCCAGACCAGATTCCACCTCTCAACATGAAAGCAATATGTGACATTGTGACTAGTGACATTTTTGGGCACTTGTGACCCAATCCTACCTCGGTGCCGAAGAGAGGATGACGTTCTTCTAAGTCTGGGCATCCCCACAGCAGTTGCCAGATTCCAGTAAAACCTAGCGGAAAGTAAGAACTTAATTTCCACGTTATCCCCTTTCGGGGTCCAAACCAGAATCCACCTCTCTACATGAGAGGTCCTCAGAA
This sequence comes from Artemia sp. Qi Xiang Cuo, assembly GCF_049724085.1. Taxonomy (NCBI): domain Eukaryota; kingdom Metazoa; phylum Arthropoda; class Branchiopoda; order Anostraca; family Artemiidae; genus Artemia; species Artemia sp. Qi Xiang Cuo. Next base: position 5,025,725 of record NC_142811.1, read on the forward strand.
TTCTTGTCATTCGGACATCAGCTAGAAAAGTTTCTGTATTTCAGCAGAACTGGATGAGAGGTATTAATTAGCGTTATTCTTGGGGTTTTTAGGGGGTTCGAAAGCAATCTGACAACTGCACTGGTGACGGCTTTCGAAATTCAAGATAACTGATATCAAGATAACTATCAAAAGAGGCGCTTAGACCTCTATCAACCTTAGTAAGAAGTAACAGTTGATATCTTGGTATACCTATATGTATTGTTTTTTTTTTGTTTTTTTTAATCTAGCAAGTCTCAGTGGAATATGGTTGCAATTATCAGTCAACATTTTAGACGCGTCTTCAGGCAGCTGCACTAGGAATAGGTGATCTGATTCCTATTTCATGACTTACATAGAATTTTTTCATAGAAGCAAAGTATTATTGGAGCTTTTAAGCCTATTTGTTTTTTGGTTAAATCGTCCCTTCACATCTGTAAACCAACTGTTTTACAGACGGTCTATACTCGCAGGAAATCGTTCAGCTGCATCACAAACGCAATCAAAGCAGAAAGTTTGCAGATCCACAGATCCCCCAGAAAACACATAGACGTATACTAATTACTTCACGTTTAGAGATAATTTTTACCATAAAATTAGGGGATTGGCAATGGGAGGGCCTTTAAGTCTGTTGTTAGCAAATATTTATGTAGAGTAGGTAGAAAATTTAACTATAGAAACATATTTTTTAAAACCTAAATTTTGGGGCAGATATATGGATGATATTCTAGTTATTTGGAATTACAGGGAATCACAAATTGAAGATTTTTCGGAACATTTAAATAATCTGGGAGGAGAATTAATTTTAACAATTGAAAAGGAAACAGATAATAAGTTACTATTTCTTCGTATTTTCATCCATAGAAATAATAACGAACTAGCGTTTTCAATTTACCGTAAACCGACTAATAACAACCGTTACTTGTCTTTCGCATCAAATCATCCGATCCAGGTAAAAAGGGGTGTGGTTATTTCTTTAGTTGATAGGGTATTAAAATTAGCTTCACCAGAATACATAAGCAATGAATTAAATTATATTAAGGATATTCTAGTAGGTAATGGCTATCCGGAAAATATGATTTCTCAAATAATTGAAAAAAGGAAAAAAAAGTTGACGGAACCAAAAATATTAGAAGAAGATGGGTCAAATCGAGAAACAAATTACATAACTTTGCCTTTTATTCCAATATTGTCACAAAAATTAACAAGAAAATTAAAAAAAAACATAATATAAAAACAGCATTTAAATCAGGACAACCTATAAGCTCTTTGTTAAATAAAGGGAAAGACAAGGTACCGAGAAATTTGCAAAAGGGAGTATGCAAAATTCCATGCTCTTGTGGTAAATTTATGTGGGAAGAACACAACAGATTTTAGAAAATAGGCTACAGCAACACAAGAATGCCATAGATTGCTCTCTAAAACAAAACAAAACACCAGAAACGTTTGAGTCCACTGTTGCAGAACATCTTTATAATTTTCCTCATCACAGTATTTTATTTGATCAAACAAAAATAGTAGATACGTCTGTAGGACTTTTACAAAGCTTCAGGGAAATTATAGAAATAAAAAAGATAATATATGGGGGTATTAATATCAATAGAGATGAAGGGGATTTTAGGATCCATTTGATTTATAATAGTTTAATTAAAAAGCAGGTAAAATTTTCAACCAGTACTGATTTTAATAATAGTTCTGACACAAAAGATGACCTGGCGGACAAAGGTCAGACTGGGTTAAATGTTGGGAAAGGTAAACGAACTGCAGCTAAGCTTGCAAGGAAACGAATCTGTTCAATTTATAATTCAAACATTGGGTGATGAACTTGTGAGATATAATTAGGGGTTATGGGCCGGGGGTTAGCTGACCTTTATTGTTTTAGTTTAAGTATACATATATTTTCATTTTTTGATAGATTTCCATTTATATACTGTGAGAAGGCATGTTCCAATAAATAGAAACATTTAATTTTGTTTGCACGCCAGTAAATGGAAGTGTTTTATTTAATGTGAGTTTTGTTTTCCTATTTATTTAAAATTTATATTTTGTTTGTTTAGTATGTTTTTATGTTTATGTAAGTTAAGGTTTTTTTTAAAAAAGAACTTTTTTTATTTCATTTTTTTTCAGTTGAGAAAGGCTCCCGGATGTGGGGCCAGAATATTCGGAGTATTTTTGTTTAATTAAGTGTTCGTATTCCCTGCTTTATAGAAATTATAACCTGCTTTCCTTGTTTAATTTTTTGTAAAACACATAGAAAACAGAAAATACACGCTTTAGCCCGGGATTTGCAAGTGTTGCTCTGCAACTATGATCAACAGATGCAGCAATTCAAAATAACTTGGCAATGTGGATGAGTCCCGTTGAAATGCCCCAGTCTCGCAAAATAGCTTCCGAACATAGCCAATGCCATAGTTGCCAATATCTTTTAAAGAAAATACAGTCAACAAGAGTTAGTGCAGGTCGGTAACTGAGAACGTAGACCAGAATACCTTTAGAATTTCAGAAGACCAGTAATAAAAAAAGCAAATAAAATGGGCATTATACGGAAATTATAGTGCTGATTGTCAGAGGCAGACACAAAGCCTCCTCCTACCTTCTTGGTGCCTTCGCAGTAATGTGTCTAGTTTAAAGTTTTTGAGCCGTCTACTTTAAAGGTCTTTTCAAAATTTGCCAAGATACCACCTAGTATATACCACCAGATATAAGGGTAATATCCCACACTAAAAAGCTTCTCAAATAATTCCGAATTGCCAAAATCTACAAAATGCCACCAAGTATACACCACCAAATATTATGCTAATATCCAACAATAATAAGCTTCTCAATTAATTCTAAATTGCCAAAATCTGCCTAGATACCACCAAGTATAACTGTAATATCCAACACTAAAAAGCTTCTCAAATAATTCTAAATTGCCAAAATCTGCCAAGATACCCACCAAGTTACCAAGGCCCCATTATATTTTTAACAAGGTCCAGTCAACGAGTTTGTATTGGCCATTCGGTAACTGGCAAAGTAGGTCCAGACTAAATTAAATGACAAGAAAGATTCAGAAAGGCATATAATTTGAGAGAGAAATTCAAAGTTTTTTGGATACGAAATTTATTGTGTTTTTAAGGTAAGCTTAGTAAATCTGGATAGGCGTGGTAAGCTTGGTAAGGGAAATTTGCATATTTTTACCTGAAAATTATTTCGAAGTCAGGAAACCGTACAATTACGGTAGACTAGCGTTATAATTACGTTATTAAATTAAAAAAAAAAATCAACTACGTCATAGTTAATTCACCTTCGATTATGTAATCAATTTCTCAGAAATCCATTTCCCCTAGGGACTCTATGCCCATATATGGTGTGGGATTGGGACTGACAGCACAGGTGTTCTCCCTAGGGACTCTATGCCCATATATGGAGCCCCAGTGGGACCTCCTGACCCCTTTCTACTGTTAACTCGTGACGGATAATGTCGATTGGACTAGTATACAAAAGGAAGGACTTAATTGGCTTGGACTCACAGGCGAAAAAGTTACCTAAGCCCAATAGGCTTGCCCTCTTAGAGTCTCAGGCGGAATACCGTGTTTTAGGATTGACACATGACCGGTAAGTCCCCTGGAATTGCAGGCGAACGGGGAGACTTAGATCTTCAATCTAGAGATCTTCATAAAGATAGCTTCATAATTTTGTAACTATTATAAGAAAAATCTTAGAAAATTCGGTTTTTCAAGTACGAGTAGAACTATGAACATTTTTCAATCCAAATTGTGAAGAAAACCAAAATTCAATGGCATAAAGAAATCACATCTTGGCACAATATTTCAATAGTTGAAAAGTTGAAAATTTATTGCCATTTTATTCAAAAATTCAAGAATTTTTTTTTTGAAGATTACATGTGTATCATCCTACCTGAACTCCCCCCCCCCCCCACCATACACACAAAAATAAGATATGAGATATTTCTGGGGAATACTAAGGAAATTAATACAAAATATTAAAGACAAATTAGAAAAAAGAAAGAAAATAGCTTTACGATTTCTTTGGAAAAAAAAAAATGGTCTTTTCGAGCTAAAAGATTTTTGTCACCACTCTCCACTCGCTCGTAATCACAAATAATTCCTCACATCTCCGTCGCTTACTACGGTTGCTCACTTCAGTTATTACGGTCGGCAGTTTAGAGGGTCTTAGGTGCTCTGATATTGTTCATTTTGATGTAGCATTTCCAGCCTTTTTTTCTTTTTTTTTTAGTTTCGTATATACATTGTATATAATAGAAATGAAAGAGAATATAAAAATAAATAAATATAGTTTCTCTGCCAAGAATGATATAAGAATTTGGTTATTACTATTATAGCTTAATTATATTATTATTTTTTGTATTATTGCAGTTATTATTATTACAGTATCATTACTTTATAGTTATGATAGTATTAGCCTTGATAAGTGAATCCTTAAATTTTGACTTAGGAGAAGGGACAGGAGGGTTAAATATTTTTGTCTTCAATCCACTCAAGATGTTTGATACTATAATCAAACAGTTTTTTTCTAGTATAATAATAATCTTCAATACATTATAAGCCTTTGTGGGACTAGAATCCATTCCTGGTGAAGTAGCAATCCAAACCAAAAGATACTCTGTGTACCCACGTTATCATAAATGGACATAATCCTATGTCAATTCTAATAGCTTCAAATTATTCTATATAAATTTCCATATTTCCAGTTTACGTTTCACTGAAAACAAAAAAGGTGCAGATACGAAAGCATAATTGCTGAAAAAATAAAAATCATAATTGCTGAATGATTAATTTCACATTAATAATTTAAACTATTAAAAAGAAAAAGGATTTCCCCATTGGAAATGTTCAATGATGTCCCCTTATCAAAGAGAAAAAATTTTAAATATTGAAAATAAGGACATTCTGCCCTTAAGCCATAATTATTTGAAGCCTTATAAATCCCTACCCCCCCCCCCAAAAAAAAGAGAACATTTGATTAGCATATAAAGATTTGGCCCATACACTGCACTCAAGTTAAAGCAACTTACCTTTACCACCACTGATTGAAACTGCTTCACATCCTTCAGTAGAAAACCGGGTCTTGTATGTCAAACTATTCCGTTTTATCAGGTCCTAAAATGGTTATTTGAAGTTATTAATATAATTCATATTTTGGACATTATGGTAAGGCAAGATCTCTACTAAGCCTGCCCTGAGGCTATAATTGTTACCAACAAACAACTATGTCACCAGTACTATTGACATATAACCAAACACCAGACTACAAAGTTTTCAGCAGGTTTTTTATAGGTTATTGTTACATAGTTTAACAATGGCATCTATTTTGGAGTGATGGAAAATTAGATGGCGATAATGTTTATTGTGTGTGTAACATTAATTGAATTTCCTGATACCCCTCGTGATATTCAAATTTGTTATTCAAAATTTTACGTGTAATCACCTGATGGAGGCTTGAAAGGCCATTAACTTAGAGCCGTCAACGGGGTTACTTTAAAGAAAACAGTAACTCCCTCGTGGCATCTATTGGCCAAACATACAATCTTTGTAAATCATCCACTCCACAAGGTGTCGTTCAAACAAGAATAACATCAGATTTAATATAGGTCATTTTTTTTTCTTCAGTTTACCACGTGTATTGTTACTGTCTAGCGCCGACGAGCTAGTAATATTTCCCCAGTTACGTATAGATTGTAAAAAGTGACATCACGGGCGGATCTAGAGCAAAATCTTGGGAGATGGGGCAATGTGACAAGGGCTTCAATGAACAAAATCTTGGAGAGGGGCCCAATATGACAAAGGTGCCAATAATTGACAAATCTAAAAAAAGAGCGAAAAAAAGAAAACAAAACAGGGAAAGAGGGCGCCAGAAAAATCTCGGGGGGGGGGGGGGGGGGTCCCATGCCCCTTGGATCCGCCAGTGAGTGACATAAATATTTTTAGAGAAGTGCCTGGATGTTTTAATTTGGTAAACTAGTAAAAAAAACATAAATGTTTAAGACTAGGATAATATTGATTTCATATCTCCCATGGTTCAAGATGAAAAGAGCTGTTTAAAGTTCCCTCCAATTTCAGGAAAAAACTAAAAACTGGGGTTATTTTAAATGCATGGTGGTGCATGTTCAAAGTTCCCCACGAGTGTTGAATGTTGCCATTGTCAAACTTCTCGGGTGTAATTTCGATTTTTTTGTAGTGGCAGTTCTGACATTTCTTGCAACCGGGCAAAATCTTTATTAGCGCCCTTTCCTCCTGTCTCCCAAAAAGTTTCAGGCCAAATTTAAACAAAATTCTCATTTATTAACGACCTTTTCCGTTTATTTAAATCTGATATTCTTACTCTATCATCTGCAAAATTATTGAGTATCTAGTCCCAACTGATTGCTACCAATTCTTTAATTTTAGCTATTTACTTTTTACAAGCTTATCAAGGTCTGCAAAGAAGAAGATATTGCTTATGTTGAGTTTACAAGTGAATTGCACCCATTTCTTTGCAACCCCTTGATTAAGAATTCTTTGGGTGGACTAAATGAATCTGGAGAAGAACCCTTGAAGAATACAAGATTAAAAACCCTGCCAAAAATTCAATCGAAAAGGAGGTGTTCTGAAGCTCCTCTGGGACGAGCTGGCAAAGGGTGATAATCAGCCTTCAAAATGGGTTCACAGCATGCTTTGACAGAAAGCATTGCGTCAAAAAATTTCCAAAAGGTGATCAAATGATGAAATTCGTGATGCAGTTGGTGATTCTGTCATAACTTTTTTTTGAAAAAAGGCGGGTTGTCACTGTTGGTACTGTATCATATACGTGAGCAAAACGTAACAAGAATCCTAAAAATCACTACCTGAATCAAGCAACAGAGAAGATTATGATCTTGAGGATTTAGGGAGGAGTGAAGTGATCTGGCAAAGCTAAAATGAAACCGAATAAAGAAAAGGGAGCTAGAAAAAAGTTACAAGAATCCCTGAACCTAGACCTTAGCTGGAACTTAGAACTATGCTGGGATGAAGGCTAGAACTGTGAACATGAGGATGATGACAATTCTACTTGTAAGAAGGACTGTGGTCTCCCAATTGAACTGTCTGACTTCTATGCTGTGTTCTATGAAAAAGATTTCTTCACTGGGTGAGAAGAAGACATTCAAGATGAGGGGAGTTTGAGGTTTAAATTTTAGGAACGTATGAGAAATAATAACTTCAGTTAAAACTGGCCCAAGAAAGAGGATGTTAGTATTATTGAATAAAGATATGTTTTCGCTGGATCACTCGTTTGAAAAGGACATGGCCCCTTCTAAATTACAGGGCGCTGTAAGGTTATAAAGTCATCAAAAATTTTGTAAAGAATAAAAGTTCTGGCCTCCCGTTTTTCTAGATTTTTCTGTGAGTCCTGTTTTTTTTTAATATGATCTTACTCTAATTTTCTGTTTTTTATTAATTTTTTTCAATATAAGTAACCCTTTTTGCGTTGAATTTAAGAGGAAAAATCTGTAAATAAGTGGTTGTTCAAACTTACCCAAAGCATGGCCAACTATAAGCACATTAGGAACTTACACGAACAGTACATAAAATAAAACGATATTGTTCAAGGTTGGACAAGGTGTGCAAAAATTTAAACACGATCTTCAAAAAAAAAAGTTATGGCCACTTAGGAAGTAATTTCCCAAGTGACGTAATTTCATTTTGGAATTATGAAGAAATTGAACTTCGGGGTTTCCTAGATCATCTTAATACTTATGATAGAAATTTGCAGTTTACCCTAGAAATTGAAATTGAAAATAAACTACCATTTTTAGATGTGTTAATTATCCGTAATACTAATAATTTGGATTTTACTATCTATAGAAATCAACACAAAACAATAGATATCTTCATTTTAATTCAAATCACCCCCCACAAGTTAAAGGAGCAGTTGTAACTTCTCTTATTGACCGTGCCCTGAGCATTTGCTCCGATTCATACATAAAGGCAGAAATAAATTTTATCAGAGATATTCTTTTTGGCAACGGATACCCCATTCCTTTTGTCAATAATACGATTAACCGTAGACTAAACAGACATTTTCGTAAAATCAACGATATTTCACAATGTTAGGCTCCAGAAAAACCCTCTAATATAATCTTTCTTCAGTACATCCCAAGAATCACAACAAAAATAAAAAAAATATTTGCACAAAAAAAATAATCTGTATTTATTTTTCACTAATAATTTTAAAATCACAAATTTCTTAAACTCTGGTAAAGATAAAACCCCAGTTACTCGTCAAAGAGGGGTTTATCAAATACCATGCGACTGTGGCAATTACTACGTTGGCAGAACTCATCAGAGTCCAGAAAAACGGCTACACCAGCAAAAAGAAAACATAAACAAAGCGTTAATTGCTAATAGTTCTAATAACTCCTTTGATTCTGCTGTAGCTAGCCATATATTTAATAATCCCAGCCACACAATACTTTTTGAAAAATCGTCTCTCATTAGTAGTGATTTGGGGATAAAACAGGGAGTTCGAGAATCAATCGGAATTACACTCAAATTAAATGATAACGTTTCTTTAAATAGGGAGTTATGAGAGTATTTACTGAATTCTTTATGCTCAAATGTTATCAAAAATGATCTAACAAAATATTTTTACACCCATTATCAGTAGTATTGACCCCGTTACAAAACGACCTTTAAGATTGGCTGCTAAAAAAGCAAGATTAGCTTTGAAAACTTGCAGTTAATAGTTTTATTTTATTTCGTTTGAATGAATTCATCCTCTCTCATCATTCTATTTATCAGTCCCAGTTGAACTTCGTTGAAGTAAGGATGCTGGGGCGGTTTAAAAAATTTTTAAGAGCATTTTTAGTTTTAAACTTCGTATTTTAATGTAAGTTTTATATATATATATATATATATATATATATATATATATATATATATATATATATATATATATATATATATATATATATATATATATATATATATATATTCTTTAATGTTGTGCTGAAGACGGCCCTTGGACATAGGGCCGAAATATTTACGGATTTAAATTGCACTGTCTTGAAAAAAAAAAAAATTCCCTATTGTTTTTAAGTTGTTTTTATTTGCTATCCTCTTCAGCAGTAAGAAATACATATGGAATTTTTTTTTAGGTTGTTGTGTTAATGTTTACAAAAGATATTGCAAAACAAAGGAGAAAAAAGAGGTATTTTTAGTTCAAAGTAATCCCGTTTGACGGTTTCGTTTTTCAAGTCATTCCTCTGGATATATTTTAAACTAGTGAAAAATACTGTCACTTTTTATACAATGTGTGACATCATTGCAACACTACCATGTATCTCTTTTGGTCTTTAAGTGCATTTGAGTTTGACGTCACTCACATAAAAATATATTTCCAAAATTAGGGCCCTAAAGTATAGTCGGCCGAAGGGTGCACATCTTGCCCATGACCCACCAAAATTTACCAATGCCCAACTGGTGGGCCCTGTGCCCCACTTTTAAAAATTTCAACTGGATAATTCCCCTTAGCATCTCCACATGCCAAATTGAGTCGGCAAACAGAAAGTCAGACAAATAAAAAGAATTTCGTAGAGAAATTCTGGCAAATTCCTCCCAGTGTAAAGTTTCCCCTGGACAGTTGGCCCCCCAGAAACGTTTCTCTCCAAGGAAAATTCACAACCCCCCCCCCCCTTCAATCCCCCTAATATGTCTTTATACTACTCAATAACAAATACTAAACGTAAACTATGGGGCAAATTTCGTGTCTTACAGACCTTTCCAAAGGGGCTGTGGGGGTACTGTTATCTCCAAATGCATATTTATACGACCTTTCAACTATTCTGAACAAAATGGCTATATCAAAGTTTTGATCAAACTACTTTGGGGAAAAATAAGCGTGGGAGGCGGTTAGTTCCCCTATTATCTTTTTCGTCACTAAAAAAATGCACTAGAACTTTTAATTTCCATTCCAATGAGCCCTTTCCCGATAGTTTAGGACTAGTACGAACTGTTTGATACAGTTTCTGCTCATTCATTAACTCAGTTGTTAAGATTAAGGTCTTTAATATTTCTCTATATTCATGTTTCTATTGGTTTTCGGTGTCCTCTTTTTTCTTTTATTTCCTTTACTCTGTCATAAGCTTCTGAATATTGCTTTAACATGTTATAAATAACTTGATTAAATGATTATTTATTGATTACTAACACAGTTTATTGACTACCGTTTATCATTGGTATGTTAATTACTGATTTGTAATTATTAAACGGTTGTTAATTAATTATGAATCACCAGTTGAATATCGATTGATTATGAACAGATTTAAAATAAACTCACTTTTTTGCACAGAATAGCTTGTCGATCAAACAGGTACATTGTAATATCTTTCGCCCAGCCACCGTGAGATACTTTTTGAAGGTCTCCACTGTATATCAACTCAGAGCTCTTCTCGGCCAAATTTCCGCCCTGAATAAAAACTTAAACATTAAAAAATAAGAAAGTAAGACTTAATAAAAGAATAATCATTCAACTAATTAAAATCAATTTATAATCAACTTATAAAAATCTATGACTCCTCTCTAATCGACATTGTTGTTAATAACATTACCTTTTTCTCTCACCTAACTGTATTTCCTAATCCAATTATTTCAATAAAAATAAAAACAAATAAATAAATAATTCCATCAATAAAAATCTTAGAAAATCATCCTTTTCATGTAAGAGCAGACCTAAGATAAGTCCGGGGGGTTTCATTTTGATGTGCTTGATACTTTAAGACAATGAAAAAATATAGTACAAATATTATTAAAATTTTGGATATTTTATGATGAAGAGCATCGAGAAACATTTCGCATCCTCCTTTCCACTCGGCAACTCTCCTTTCTCTATTTTCTCTCCTTATTAAGCACTACTTATACTATCCATATTTATCCATTCCTGTTATCCAGTTTACGAAAAAAGTAAATAAATAGAAACTAAGGAAAAACTTGGTTTTAGCAACTTATTATCATTTAATTTTAAGCAAATTCTTTTTAACAATATGTTTAGTTTAAACAACTTCTTTTAAACAATATGTTTATTTTAAACAACTTCTTTTAAACAATATTATTGGTGTGGTAAGGTACGGGTGTCCACTTATTGGTGCAAAAATGTACTACACCACTTACTGGAGGGAGAAGCCCCCGGCGGCACCAAATATTATAATGGGATGCCCGGACCTACCACAATGGTTCTGTAAATATAGGGTATGTTAATACCCAATTTACAATACACCCTGCCCCAAGGTATAATAACGTGATCGAACGATCCGGCCAACCCTAAGGCCAAGGGCCACCCTGGGTTACCAATAATATATCTAACTATCTCCTTAGACCCCATCTCGGCTAAAAAGTCAAAGATTATATAGTACAAAAAAGCTTACTGCATTCAAGATCACGCATATATCACAACTAAATCCACACAATCATAACTCTCCCCTAAACCGCTCAACCCCGTGCCTGCGGTGGGTGGTAGGTGAATTTTTCCAGACAATCAAAATGCTTACCAATTACTGCCTTACTTCAAATGAATAGGCTTTATGCCCCTTCTTTCATTCCACAACAATTCAGATCAAACTTGTTATCTGAAAGTAACTTTCAGCTATGATGAATCACCCCTAACTGCACAATTAAAGCCTCGTTTTCTTTTTTTACAACCTACGCAGTTAAAGAAGGAAAAAATGACGCAACCAAAATTAAGGGAAAATTAATAATTATTACCAGGGGGAAAGAGAATATTCAAGGGACCCAAAAGAAAAGAATCTGGGAACGGCATTTATCTGAAACAAACCAGAACCAACAGTCCCAACAAATATGTTTATTTTAAACAGCTTCTTTTAAACAATATGTTTATTTTAAACAACTTCTTTTAATACACAGTATCCAATTGACTAGTTTTCTTGACAGAGAAGATCTTTAGAAGTCCAGTACTAACAGTATCCGGCTCATACAGCAAATGGATTTAACTCCCAGCCTTATTAAATTTAAAATAAATTTTCTTATATTATTACTACTTTTGGAACAAACGATCTCTTATGACAAAATATACGAAAATTATGTAAAACAAAATCTATAAAACAAATGTAAATATACAATATATATATTTATCTACATTATACATATATATATATATATATATATATATATATATATATATATATATATATATATATATATATATATATATATATATATATATATATATATATATATATATATGTATGTATGTATATATATATATATTCTTATATAATTTTTTATATTTTGTCATAAGAAGTCGTAAATTCTCCCTTGTAGCATCAATTTTTTTCGTTAATTAGGGTAGCCACTCCATTCATTGAGCGGAGCTGATTGACAAATGCAAGAATATTTGTATTATATCCATTATTTTCGTTTTCGTCAAAGTTCACCATTAGAACACCTGGTTCGTGTTCAAGAGGTATCAGGTTTGAATCCCAACCTTTGCAGAGGTTTTAAAGCAATATTTACGTTACTATAAACTTTCATTACAAAAATAGATTTCTTACAATAAATATATCTTACAAAAATCACTACCTGCCAATTTTCCACAGCAATATTTACTTTACTATAAACTTTCATTACAAAAATAGATTTCTTACAATAAATATATCTTACAAAAATCAATACCTGCCAATTTTCCACAAGTTTTAGCCGTTCATTACAGAGCGTTTTTCGTCAAGCATCATTACTGTTTTGTTAATTAGTTTGGTCACGTTTTTAATTGAGCGGTGTGCTTGAACTGAGCAGGATTTTCTCAATGAATCCTTTTTATTATCCATTTAATTAGCGTATTATTTTTTTTACATGTTTTTAATGTCCATCGTTAAGACACTTGGTTAATATTCAGAAGTTCTCGGGTTCAAATCGTTGCGCTTTTATATTTTTTGTTTACATTTGAATTGTTGCTACTATTATTAGAACAATAGATCTCTTGATCAATATATACAAAATTCCATAACTGACATAGGGACAAGGTAACCACACTGGCCGATACTTTTTTATGCTCTTTCAAAATATAATGATCAATTCAAACGCAAATACCCCTTCCCCTCTTGGTCTCATTTATAGCCAAAAGTATATCTAAAAATAAAACCCTATAAGAATGAAACTCTTGCATTATAATATGTAGGATGTTTTATTAATCAGATTATCATGTGCCCTTCTCTTATTTTATACTTTTCAAAATTTTTTAAAATAATAAATAGTTAAATTATCGCGCACGGAAATAAATTGCAGACTGAGAAGATAACCGCATGTATTATACCGCCAACACTCAAGTTTGCGCTGTATAAAACTCGAGAACAAACCGGTTTTTTCTGTCTGTTTTAAGAAACAATTAGCTTACGCTCAGTGGAAAACAAGTGGCAGGTAACAGAATAGATTGGAATTATATAATTTGGGCTATATATTTGCACATTAAGGGGGGAGGGGGGTAGGTTACAAATATAATGCACAAATATAACCGATAACCAATTTAATATAAGAGCTATAATGATGAGAACATTGAACCGGGACCCTCAGAAGGTGGAGAGTGTATTTGCTAGTGAATTGATTAGTATATTTAGTGTATTAGTATATTTATATATAGTTATGGAATCTCGTATATACTGATCGGTTTAATGGTTTTTTTTCTATAGCTTTTTTAATGAAAACCTAGAAAAGGAAATTTTCCAAAATCCAGGGGGGGGGGGGGGTGTCAAAGAAGTAAAATGTAGGAAGCAGATTCCTATTTAAATTTTAAAGAGAATACATATCAATGACTCTTTTAAGATGAAAAGATGCTTTAGGTAGAAGGCCAATAAAAATGTCAACGAAGATCTTCTTCTTCTTCTATTAGGCGATTAATGACCGATTTCTTACTGCAGATATCTCTTACAAAATCCCTTGAAGTTACCTGCCAGTTCTCCACAAGTTTCTGCCACTCATTAAGACGCTCCTTTCCTTCTAGCATCCTTTTTCTTTCGTTAATTAGTGTGGCCACTTCTCTCATTGAGTGGAGCGCTTGACTAACATCATTAAAATCGGCGTGATTTTCCTTAAAAAAAACTTTACTAGAAGAAGTAGTAGCTTTTGCAAACAAAAGACAACAGAACTAAATAACAGCTTTTTACTTAGGATCCTTTTCAGTATGATTTTTTTTTTTTTTTCATAGTATAGCTCAACATCGAAAAACAAACAAATAATGGGAGGCACAGTGGAACCACTTAAAAATATTACTCAGGACCCCCCCCCCCCCTGTAGCAGCAAAGCACTTGATGATAATATAAGATTAATATTTGTTTTCTTAAAATCGATAATGCAGAGGCTTAAAGACCACTTTACTAGACAATCGGTTTGTCAAATCGACCATGGGTCGTTAAAATCAAATTTTGTTTGACAATCTGTTTGAAAAATTTGGTTTCACTTTAGAACACAACAACCACATTATTGTTTGAACTGTGATACTGACCACCTTCTTTTTCAGTAAGTATTTGGGAATTTAAAAGCTATTATGTAAAACTTCTTGTCAAAGGTACAACCCAGCCCAAAGAGTATGGGTAACTTACAAGATTAGGAACTAGCACTAGTGTCAACAAGAGAATCTTCACGCCATCTAAAATTTGGCGACATTTGCATTTCTTCGGACGCAATAATAAATTCTATTTTGTAAGCTAATTCGACCTTTCTTATTTCAGGGTCCTCTGGCATTTTATTTTATTTTTCCATTTTGTCAAAGTCTAAACCTATTGTCTCTTTGACAAACTGACCCGTCTAAGGCAAAACTAACCATAAAAGCCTTAGTAGTCAAAAATAAAGTATACCCGAGACAGTTTGACTCTCTGACAGGCTAACCTAACCGAACTTTTTCAAAGTTGCTCCAAATTTCCAATTCGGAGATGGAAAATATTGTTTTCTAAAAATTAGATTGAATTTGACTTGGAATTTAGACATATATTTTGGATAGTGATACGAAGAAAATAGAAAGTTTTAGTAATTTTAAAGGAAAATTGAAAGAAAAATTATTAAGTAAGTATGAATTCTAGTTTGGTTTGTTTTGGGGAAGATTTGATTTAATTTAAATTAAGTTGTAATTGCTTGTTGGTTTGTGAGTGCGACCCCACAGCATGAATATGGTATGTAGATGCTGTCCCTGTAGTATTATTATTATTCTTTATTTTCTTTCTTTCTTTTCTTTCATCTCTTTTTTTTCTTTTTTTATTATTATGGTGAATTTAAATGATGTCATATCTATGTATTTTTTTTACCTGTTTCACCCCACGTCAACCGTTTGGTTTTGGGTGAATCATATTGATTTTTGTATGCAAATTGTTGTTAAAGTTAAATAAATATATCAATATATTAACACACATCGATATGCGGTTTATCTTATCGCAGTAGATAAAACCTTCCTTGTTGCGACAAGTCTCTGTAGATAAAAATTGGAAAACCCAAAATGCATTTTTTCCGCAGTTTCAATCTCATGTAAAACTTGTAATCTGTAACATACCGTCTTTTGATTAACACAACTGACGTATAGCCCATTTTATAGTTTTAGTTCTTATTTTACTTTTCTTAGATTGTCTTTTTTGATTAAAAAAAATAACTGAAAGGAATCAATTTTAGTTATTTTATTGTATAAAATTGTTTTATATTATTCTATTATATTTATTTTGTTGCATAAAAAAATAACTTTTTGTGTATACAAATCTAACATATAGTATTTGGAGTTCCACAAACACCAAAAGAAGGTTGGAGCTTAATCATTTGGCTGGGAAACTGACTCCTGTATCATTCCATTTTGTGTTATTTAAAAATTTTGCCAAAATACCATATTTTACAATAAAATTTTTGAAACTCAGATTATGTTGTTTTTTTTCGACAATCCAAATTGAGAATACAGATTGCCAAACAAAAAGGCCTTATGAGTGCTTTCTACGATGCTTAATGTATTCATGTATTCGATGTATTTATGTAATACATATTCATGTCAATATTTATTCATCCGAAAAGCGGATGAAGATTTGCTAGATGTTCGCCAGAGAAATTGCCTACGGATTGTTCTGAGTACCCGGCTAAATAACCGTATTCAAACAGTAGGGTGTACGAAAAATGTGGTTCAATCACACTTTCTAGGGCTATAATGAAAGAAAGTCTGAGATGGCTTGGGCACGTTTTGGGGACGAAGGATGACAGATCGCCGAAGATTGTCCTTTTTGGCCAACTGTCTAGGGCTAAACGGAAAGCAGGTCGTCCTCGTCTGGGGTGGTCATAAAAAAGATTAGAGAAAATGGGAGCTTCCTCGGAGGGTGTAAAGAGGGAGGCTTTGAATAGATTGGGATGCAGAAGAAGCGTACGTAGCTGTGTTGGCCTCAGGTAGTTTGGTGCTGCGGTGAGATGTTAGTAGTAGTAGTAGTAGTAGTACATTCATGTAAATACTGGCACCCCCCAGAAGAGTTCACCAATGCACACTCAAAGACTGTAGTTTATTTTTCTTATTTTAAAGATAAATATCCCTATATTTATAACGGATCAATTCAAAACAACTGCACAAATATACATTTACGTTGTTAACAAATCAATTTTTGAACAATTCTTTTGTAAAAAGAAAAAAACTAAATTGATTATACAAATTACAACCCTAGTTTGTCTTTCTACAGTATTTATGATTTTGTAGTTAAAGAGTCCTTCGGTGTAGAGGGGGGGGGGGGGGAGAAGTTTCAATACCCTTTATCCACCGCCCATCTCACCCTGTTAGGGCGCCCTTTGTTTCGGGGTATGCGATGATACTATAGGGGTGTGTCTATCTTGATTGAGCTATTAAAGAGTGAAATTTAGAAACATTATTTCAGTTTTCTTTAGGTTGATGGATAGACCGAAGGTAATTTATAAAGGGGAGGGAGATAACAAACTTTAACCACGCATTAACTAAAACCTTTCAAACAGTATTTATACATAAAAAGCACTAGTAGGATAGGGAGTGTACCCCCACTGGCAATATCCTTCAAACAGCATCCTTCGGGGGAGGGGTCTATATCCCACTCATGAGTTTCTTGACTCATGAGCAATTTATTTGAGCAGTGAAAACTTTTACAGCTCAAATACAGCTTCCCTGAATCCTCAATAAGATTATTTGGCTTGTTCCGGTTAGCCTAATTAGCTATTGTCCTGTTCAGTTCAGAATTCCTATCTGAGTATCCTATTCCGGTCAGTCTACTCGGCTCAAATCCATTTGGTAAGTTTTTTTCGGCAAGTATCCAAATAAGCTCTAAGTATCCAACTCTAGGCGAAGTTTGCACCGTCATGTTAAATAAGGATATTGATTGCATAAGGAATTTGATTTTATTATAAGTCATTCTATTCTTATATTACCATAAATGGACTGGTCTTCCAGTGAAAACAGAAAACGTGAAGCTAATAACAATTTTCATAAAATGCGTGAATCAGAAATTTGCCGATTGATTTTCTAAAATGCGTATCTCATTTTTTTTCAAATGTGCAGTCAACTGCTACAGATATCTTGCAAATCCTTTGCACCATAGCCAAGGAAAACACCGTCAACAATAAACACCGGACAACAACACCGGAAACTAACTGGCGTACGTTGAATTCGTCAATATTGCTGGAAAGTGCGATTTAAGGTAATTTAAGAGATATTGACTAGGCAAGAAAATAAGAAAAAAAAATAATAATGTAAAACCATAATGTAAAAAAACATCAAATTTTAGACATAAAAACAGTCGTAAAACACAAACCTATAGTCTATTTCGTTTTTTAGTCCAGGAAGTCTAGCTGACGGAACCAAAATACAATCCTTTTGCACTTATTGCTGATTACTGTTTTGCTGGGAGTAGGACACATACAAGCAAAAACTGGTTCTAAAAGCCAGTCATATTTTTAAACAAATAGGTTTTATTATTTGACAACTTGGAATGATAATGACAAGGGCGTACCCAAGGGTCTTCTCTCAGGGTGCGGGTAAAAAAAAATTTGTAAAACACATACAAAATGGGGGAAGGGGTTCAAACTCGGTAACACCCCTCCCCAGACGCAGCCTTGGTTGACAATTCTGGATTAGCCCCTCCCAGCTGGCTTGGGCAACAGTGTTTATTTACGTTTATACAAATATAAATAACCCATAAAGGGGGTAATTCCGCTACCTCCGTTCCCCATGGCGTGGGTGCAGTTTAATGTTGTGTCTTTTAAGCCTCATTTACATGAATATGTTCAACTATCGAGGGTGTGGGACCCTCACCCCTAACTCCCGTGGTTATGGCACAGTTTAATTCTACATAGTTTTGAACTATATTTATACAAATGTATCAAAGGCCAGAAAAGTAATTCATACCACTCCTTCCCTTCTTGGCTTGCATGCAGTTTAATTCTATCTAGTTTTTGACTGTATTTATCCCTTCTTTTGAACATCAAGGGGGTAGTCCCCCCTTAACGTGACTCTTGTTTCATTTTACATAATTACCAAATACACTTATACAAATTCACTAAGGAAAAGTTCAACTAACTTCGAATCCACCTGTTTCCCTTTCCAAAGTTATGGATCCTTCCCAAGTGTTTCTGCGAAGTTTCACAGCTTTCATCACGAAATACTCCAAGGCAAAAATCTAGTTATGTCATCATTGTCAAGAACACCTTGAGTGATCCTATCAGGGTTGTACACAGTGGAGGGAATTACCCGATTTGAACCCCCCCCCCCCCCTCCCACGAAATTCCTGTCTGATATGAACAGAATTCACAAAAACACACATAAACAGATTTGTTGTCTTTTGTAAAGTTTGTTTGTAAATGCAAGAGAAAAATATCCTGGATACAGCCCTGGATCCTGTGAACTATCGATATTTGCAAAAACCGTATGAGCACATTTCAAGACATATTTTACAAAAGCAGGGTTGGGCGTCATGAACTGAGCAAAATTGATGGATAAACACATTGGAAATTTCATTTGAATAAATATTTTTACTGCCATTAAGGTCAAAGACCAAGATAATTCCAGATAATCCGCTGTGAACAAAAATTTGTCAACTAATTTTATAAATAGCTTACCCCCGTATGTTTTAAAAGTTCCGCCAACTGTAGCGGATATTTGCAAATTCTTTGCACCGGGGTGAGGAGAAAACCGTCTAAAGCAATATCTGCCATTCCTCGCAAAAGCCTGCACGCCTCTAGAAAGTGAGCAGTTCGTTCGTTGGCATACAAATTCTGCAATTCAGCAACAGCTCTCCCGTGCTGAGTGCAGTAATCGGAATATACCTCAAAACTCGAAATCTGAAAATGAAAAAAAAAATGAATATTGAAATTACCAAGGACAGTCAAAACAGAATTTGATTTTTTTTCGATCGGTTAAGTGAAATCTGACATAACCATAGATCTCAAAAAATTAGAAAAAAAGATTATAAATTCATTTTTAAATGGAAACCCGTCGTACCAAGGACAGTCAAAAAAGAATTTGATTTTTTTTTTTCGATCCGTTAAGTGGAATCTGACAAAACCATAGATATAAAAAAATTAGAAAAAAAAGTGGAAATACACCCACACGTAATAATGCAGTTCTCGGTTGTAAGAGACTCCAAAAAAAAAAAAAAAAAAAAAAAAAAAAAAAAAAAAAAAAAAAAAAAAAAACTTGATGGAAAATCAAGACAAAATATGCTAGTAAACACATGGCACAGCCTGAGAGGCTGTAACTTCCCGTCGAAGGCGTATACTTTTAAGATAAAATTGCATGATACCACTATACATTTAGGAGAGGTTGATTTAAGGGCAAGAGAACCTTTTTCTAATTTATATCATCCTTGAAATCACCTTGGAATTATAAATGCCGTTTGTCTCTTTGCAAATGAGGTCCGTTCGAAAACGTGTTGTCTACTATTATTCGTCATAGTTTAATGTTTTTTTAATTTAAATTTAAATTATAAAGACTAATGGTGAATTGGCAACCTCTGCTGATGTTAAGTTTAAAATCCGAGGGGTTGTCCACTTGCAAAACTCGTATACATTCGGTAGCAGCGTCATATATGGCAAAATGTGCCACGCACAGTGTGCGGTATGCCAAACTAAGTACAAGGAATCGAAGTTTGGCGGGTGTGCCATGCATAGCACAACAAATACCACTCTGAGATACAAACTCGGTGGCAGAGTCAGCACACCCTCGTTAAAATCCGGACTTAATAATAAATAACATTTTTGTTTACAGCCTTAGAGACGTCAGAAGGTAAAAGTCTGATTTATAAACGGCTTTAATTAATTAATGTGTGGGTACGTCTTATTTATGAGAGAACATAAATACCTTTTTTGTTCAGCGCAAAAAAAACTTACTTGGCAACCGACTATTTTGGCACACGTGAATAGTTAAACAAGTTTGTTGTATTCACAAGGTCATCTGAGACAAATACTTATTGAGATTGATTCAGAACTTAATCAATCTTTTTCCTCTATTTTGGCCGTTTTCTGTTTTATTTTCCGTTATGTTTTATTTTAAAATTTTAATTATGGTTCTATTTTTTTATTTTCTACTATGAAAAGAGATTTGCATGCCATAGAAAATAATATTCTACAGAAGTATATGCACTGAAACCCTAAAATAATCCCACAAAATGGAAGTTCGTGGAAAGGCATAAGAGCGTTGTTTTCAGGCTACCTAAATCCAACACGGAGTTTGACACGGGCTGTGCAGATTATCCTTTTGAGTGTCGTATTCAATACGGGCGAATGTCTTCTCAAAACCCGTGCTCAATCATGCTGTTCTGGAGCATTACAATTTTGAGGAACCCGTTTCCAATACACTTGAAATCCGTAACATGAAAACACTTTAAAGTTTTACTGGGTTGAACACGGAGAACCTGAAAACGATTTTTGCCAAACTCGCCCAAAACACGCTTGAAACCCGGTGCATGAAAATAAAACAAAGTTAATTGCAAAAAGAGGCTTAAAGTATCAAGGACTGTGAAAATGTAATCGGAATATCAGAATTGGTTGGATGTAAACTAATACGACAATATATTTTTACATCTTAAAACAATAGGAACAATCAGGAATTTAAGAAGACCCAAATGCAGCCTTCCGTAGTAGAGGGTGCCAAAATTAAAAAAAGAAGAAAGTGGACGAAAAATGACCAAATAAAGCCTAAAAAATGACACCAAAGAGATTAGGAAAGGGTAGTTTTCCTTTAAAGGTGTAGGTGTCTTCGCAGAGACAACAAATTGTTAATTTCTGCGGACGAAAAGTGTTGTCAGATTTAAATAATTGGTTTTGTTTGTTTGTTTTGACGGCAACACTTAACGTGGCAACACTGACGAAAATGTGGGATTGCCCTACAACTTTATAACCCTCAAAAAGAACAATCGTCGAACATTGCAGTTTCTAGGTATGGATAGACCTAAAGGGTCCAACGGGTAAAAAATATTTCAATTTTGATGCGCTTGGTACGATAAATGCCAGAGGTAATAATGTGAGCATAAACCGTAATGAGCTGATCTACAAAATATTTTTTTATTTTTTATCAAAATGTTGGCAAGAATGGCAATTTACGGAACTTGAGTTAGTTCACAGCGACACAGAGAACTTACTTGAAAAAAATCAGGTTTTTAACCAATCAGGTCTTTAGAAGGCTGGGTTATTTGGCTTCTCTTTCTGGCATACACTTAAGAAATATTATGATTAGCTTACGAAAACACGTCACAGAGATACACCAATGAAATCAAAGCGCACTTTTTCCAAAAAATTAATTGTAATCTCTCTTTGTCTCTTTGGTTAATTGTGAGTGGAGACTTACATGCCGGAGAAAACAAGAGCCTATTCCAGTTTCATTGGGCTTTTCTTGATTGTAGGAGGATTCAAGGTCACGCAAAAACCTTTTCTGGAATTCATAAAGGGGCCCAATGTTGCCAAATACTGTAACTATCTGGTCCGAAGAAAACATGTCTTGTCGTCGCTGCATTTGAGCCATATATCTGAAAACAGACAAACATTTAAAAACAATTTTTGCATGCTTACTCAAGGAGAGGAGGGATATGAGGTATTACTCATTGTTTTTAAAGGAACCTCCTCCCAGAGACTGAAAAAGTGAAAAACCTCAATAATAAAGGTTATTACATAACTTATTAGTGTCTTTCAGGATATATGACATTTTCACACTTTCGAGGGCATTGCAAAAAAGCTGTTCTCAAAGGGATAATCACTACGACAATATAGATAAGAAGAATCAAATTTGAACCAGCATACACTACCCCACTGATTCTCCATTTGAGAACAGCTTAGCAAAAGATTTTTGGCAACAGTTGCAGATACAATCTTTGGCGTGATGGTGGGGACTTATGTGATAGTGATAAATTGTAAACCAGAAATAACAATTTTTGGAACAATATTTGAAGCTATTCCAACGGATGAATATCTTTTGTGCTCGAAACCTGGGCTCCCAATGACGAAATTTTAACTTGAATTTTTTGGATTGCAAAATACTAAATTGTAAGAAAGAATTGTTTTTAAACATACTCTTCATCACAAAATAGTTAAATGATGACATTTAATCATTATTATTTATTTAATGATTATTATAATCATTACTGATTAAATTATTTAATCAGTTTTTTTAATGGACACTATGTATCATATTGCGTTTTTAAAACTCATTAAGTGCGTTCTTGCGCTCCCTACTTTCCATAGTTACTTTAATTTTACTATTAATTTTTACTGAATTATTTTAGTGTGTTACTTTAATTATAGTTACTTTAGTTACTTTCTGCAGTTACTTTAATAATATTGTTACCTTAATTTCTTTGTACTGAATTTGAGCCAAGGGTTTTACAACAATTCTATCTTCTCGTTTCTATTTTAAGGAATTTCAAATGCAGTGTATACAACAATAAGTGTTTTACAACAATAGTGCTATAAAACAATAGAGTTTTACAACATAATGTTTTAAATGTTTTACAAAACTATGTAAAGCACAAAAAATAGTGATTTACAGCAATTCCACCTTCTCGTTACTATTTTTAGCAAGTTCAAATGCAGTGCATGCAACAATAGCGTTTTACAACAATAGTGCTGTAAAACACTAGCGTTTTACAACACTATGTGAAACACTGAAAATGGTATTTTACAACAATTCCATTTTCTTGTTTCTAGCAAGTTCAAATGCAGTGCATTCAACAATAGCGTTTTACAACAACAGTGCTGTAAAACACTAGCGTTTTACAACACTATGTGAAACACTGAAAATGGTATTTTATAACAATTCCATTCTCTCGTTTCTAGCAAGTTCAAATTCAGTGCATTCAACAATAGCGTTTTACAACAACAGTGCTGTAAAACACTAGCGTTTTACAACACTATGTGAAACACTGAAAATGGTATTTTACAACAATTCCATTCTCTCGTTTCTAGCAAGTTCAAATGCAGTGCATTCAACAATAACGTTTTACAACAACAGTGCTGTAAAACACTTGCGTTTTACAACACTATGTGAAACACTGAAAATGGTATTTTACAACAATTCCATTCTCTCGTTTCTAGCAAGTTCAAATGCAGTGCATTCAACAATAGTGTTTTACAACAACAGTGCTGTAAAACACTAGCGTTTTACAACACTATGTGAAAACAATTCCATTCTCTCGTTTCTAGCAAGTTCAAATGCAGTGCATTCAACAATAGCGTTTTACAACAATAGTGCTGTAAAACACTAGCGTTTTACAACACTATGTGAAACACTGAAAATGGTATTTTACAACAATTCCATTCTCTCGTTTCTAGCAAGTTCAAATGCAGTGCTATCAACAATAGTGTTGTGAAACACTAGTGTTTTTTAACATAGTGTGTTAGAACACTATGTAAAACACTGAAAATGGCGTTTTACAACAATTTCATCTTCTCGTTTCTATTTTCAGCAAGTTCAAATGCAGTGCATGCAACAATAGTGTTGTGAAACACTAGTGTTTTTTAACATAGTGTGTTAGAACACTATGTAAAACACTGAAAATGGCGTTTTACAACAATTTCATCTTCTCGTTTCTATTTTCAGCAAGTTCAAATGCAGTGCATGCAACAATAGTGTTGTGAAACACTAGTGTTTTTTAACATAGTGTGTTAGAACACTATGTAAAACACTGAAAATGGCGTTTTACAACAATTTCATCTTCTCGTTTCTATTTTCAGCAAGTTCAAATGCAGTGCATTCAACAATAGTGTTGTGAAACACTAGTGTTTTTTAACATAGTGTGTTAGAACACTATGTAAAACACTGAAAATGGCGTTTTACAACAATTTCATCTTCTCGTTTCTATTTTCAGCAAGTTCAAATGTAGTATATACAACACGAGTGTTGTAAAACATTAATGTTTTACAACATAGTGTTTTACAACGCTACGTAAACCCTGAAAATAGTGTTTTACAATAATTCTAATCTTCTCATTTCTGAATTCAGCAAGTTTAAGGCACCAAAAATTTGGTTATCTGTAAAATTTCAAGGCTCAAACAGAACGTATATTCTAAGAACGGGATTATAGACCAATCCCAGAGTCCTATAAGAAATTGTGATGACGATACTCGATCAAATGAGACAAAGTATAAACCCTGTCATCAGGTCAAAATATTTTATTTTTCTGTTTAATAACTTACTATACGTGGTTTCCAGCCACTCAAATATATCGTTTTGAAATTGTTTACTGTCCCCTTGGAATTACCATCCGCAACCCCTCCCCCATTCCCGTGAAGATTATCTTTTAATAGTTACGCTAACGTAAAAATCCGTTTCTTATGATTATGAAAAGAGATGTCGAAGATACTTTTTTTTTTTTTTTTTTTTTTTTTTTTTTTTTTAAAGAAAATTCTTACGTTTTGACGAGATGAGTATTTTTTTAGCGTACAAAAAAAAAAAAAAAATACAATCCTATCCTTGTCTTGTCACAGCCCATCATAATTGTGGATTCTCTATCTAGGATAAAACATCAAGCTTATTCCTGGAGCAAGAAAGATCTAAAGCCGAACTGGCCAGCCATGACAAAAACAAAAAAAGGAGAAACTTCACGATGAAGAAAACAACGGGGACTACGGCCAGAAGAAGGAAAAGATAAAACTAAAGCGACACAGATATTTCACCTGTGTGAAACAAGGCGTTTTCAACGCTGAGAAAACAAAGACAAAAACTAAAATAAACCTAAAATCAAATAACATCCAAAACCAAGAAAAAAAAATATAAATGTCTACAATTGTCGCTACTGTGACTGGGCATAACTCTACAATACAACCCTATTTAGCTTCTGTGGCACTCAGTCATAGTAGCGACTAGCCTCGGAACCTCATCCCTAAGTCAATGATAAATTAATTTGTGTACTTGCGTGTATATATAT
This sequence comes from Artemia sp. Qi Xiang Cuo, assembly GCF_049724085.1. Lineage (NCBI taxonomy): Eukaryota > Metazoa > Arthropoda > Branchiopoda > Anostraca > Artemiidae > Artemia > Artemia sp. Qi Xiang Cuo. Next base: position 5,051,112 of record NC_142811.1, read on the forward strand.
ATATATATATATATATATATATATATATATATATATATATATATATATATATATATATATATATATATATATATATATATATATATATATATATACATATATATATATATATATATATATATATATATATATATATATATATATATATATATATATATATATATATATATATATATATATATATATATATATATATATATATATATATATATATATATATATATATATATATATGATGTTATATTGCACAATAATCGGATGTGCATATACTGATAAAATTTAGAAGTGGTCAAAAAATGGCCCACAAACAAAACAAATTCATGGAACAAAAGCACCAACAATGCGGTGCGTTCAGTTAAAAAAAAAATGGCTATTTTTTTTTTAAATAGCCTAAAAAACATACACTAAAAAAGTATAAGAAAATTACCATTTTGATTTTTAGATGCCGAAGTATAAAAGTTGTCGAACTAGGCTAATTTTTTTAACTAGGCTAAGTAATTTTTTAAAAAAGAAGATGTATTTTTTTTAAGACAATGCTGGTAAAATTCCAGATGATTAGCTTTTTGCTATATTTGGCTTTCTTTTCTATAAAATTCACCTTTTTAACTTTTTTTTCAAAATTCTTCCCCTCATTCCTAAAATAAATTGCTATACAGGTGCCAAAACAAGATGCTTACCCTTCGACAATATCTTCTAGGTGCTTCACATAATCTCGTTCTGTTTGGAGTATTTCATTGACCACATTTGACCTCAATTGAGCAATAGAAGTATGTTTATCAGGTTCTTTAGTATCTTGACTAGATTTTATCTAAAAATATAAAAATAAAAATTAAAAATAAAATAGGACTTAGGGCTTACGAAATTGTAAAACAGTCCTGTATACATTTAGCGTCAAAGAACAAGTTAAGACTGTTTTCGTTTTGTTTATCTTTCTTTTGTTTACAAATTTTTCAAGCGACCAGTTAAAAGAATAAAAGGAAGAAAAGCTTAAATTCTGCCATATTTTCTTTTCATATTTTGCCAATCTTTTTTCCAAGCGACCAGTCAGAAGAAGAAAAGGTAGGAAAACCATAAGTTTTGTCAAATTTTTCTTTCTATATTTTGCCATTTTTTTTTAATTTTCCCAAGCGACTAATCAGAAGAAGAAAAGTAGGAAACCTTAAGTTTTGCCATATTTCTCTTTTCATACTTTGCCATTTTTCCTTTTTTTTAGATTTTCCCAAGCGACCAGTCCAACAGTTCGTGGTAACGAACTATAACTAAGGAGCGACTCGGCTCAATAGTAACCGAAACAAAAAAAACGGAATTTTGATACCAATAAATATATCAAAAGAATTTAATTTTTATGCTGATTTCAAATACATAATTTTCATTAATTTTAGTGCTACCCATCAAAGGCTACGAGCCTGAGAAAATTTTTCTGATTTTCGAAAGAAGGGGGGGGGGGGACACCCCTTAAAAGCCAAAAAATCTAAATGAAAATTACAGCATCACACTTAGCGTATCAGTGAACCCTACTGCAGAGATTTCAAGCTCCTATCGGCAAAAATGTGGAATTTTGTATTTTTGTCAGAAAAAAAAATCACGGACGCGTGTTCATTTGTTGCTTTTTATCACAGGGGTGATCCGACCCAAGTATCCTAGAATATCGAGAGAGGGCTCATTCGAACGGAAATTAAAAGTTCTAGTGCCCTTTTTAGGTGACCAAGAAGATTAGAAAGCAACTAGGTTCCCTCCCACGCCATTTTGTTCCCAAAATCGTCTGATCAAAATTTTAAGATTACCATTCTGTTCAGCATAGTTGAAATACCCAATAACTATGCCTTTGGAGGTAACATGACCCCCCCCCCCCACAGCCCCGTGGGGAAAGGGCTTTAAGTTATAAAATTGGCCCATTGTTTACGTATAGTATTTGTTATTGGGAATTATACAAACATTTTTCGGATGGGGAGGAGCGGATTTTCTGCTGGGGGGATTTTTGACGGGGAGAAGTTTTCATGGAAAAGTTTCCATGGTGAAATTTATCAGGGGAAATTTTAGACTGGGTGAATTTGCCAGAATTTCTATACGAATTTTTTTTTATGTCTTCCTTTCTCTTTGCCGACCCAATTTTACGCGTAGAGATGTTAAGAGTAATTGTCCGGGGTAAATTTTCACCGGGATCGAATTGTCTAGGGGATATTTATGTGGGGAAGAGCGAGGAGGGATTTTTGCGTGGAGGTGGAGCAAGTTTTTCAGGCATTATTAAAAAAATGATCAGAAACTAAATAAAAAACAAGTTTTGTTTTTACTGAAAGTAAGGAGCAACATTAAAACTTAAAACGGACAGATATTATACCCCCCCCCCCTCATATACGTAATAATTTCTGTTCGTTCTATGTTTTAATGTTGATCCTTCCTTTTAGTTAAAAATTTTTTTTTTTATTTAATCAGGAGAAGAAACTGTAGGAAACTTTAAGTTTTACTGTATTTTTCTTTTCACATTTTGCCATTTTTTTTTTTTTTTTTTTTTTTTTTTTTTTCCCAAGCGACTAATCAGAAGAAGAAAAGGTTGGAAATCTTAACTTTGCCATATAATCTTCCACGAGGGATTTTAGTTTTCTAGTTTTAGAAAGAGAAAAAAAGATATACAATTAAGGAACTAGAAATTAGAATAATTAACGAATTAGAACTTAAGGTAAATTTATGAAACACATATTTGGGTAGGTGGTAATTGGCTATAAACGCTTTGGGATTTTATTAAATTATTCATATAAGAATCGTAAATTTTGATTCAAAGAAGAAGTAAAATAATTGATACAAAAACTAAATCAATTCCTTTTGAAATACTGAATTTTTGAAAAATTTAGTTCCTTTTGAAAACTAAAATTTCTTTTGAAAAACTAAAAAAAAAAATTGAAGTCGGTTTAATACTTACACTTAACCACCGTAAAAAAGGAGAGAAAAAAAAGCTATAAAGACCTTGCAGATGTATAGTCACTGAATAGCCCTATTTCGTGTGATCTCCGTGCACCATTTATTTGTGAGCTGCAGAAGAGTACTAAAGGGTTAGTTAGGGTTAGTACTTCAATTGAAAAAGGGGAAATACTCTCAAAATGGCAAGTGATCTTGATAAAAATCACATCATCATTTCAGCATGTCGGAGAACCCTATTTCAGAGGTTTCAAGCAGACACGTGTAATTGTGTATTTTTCCGAAAGCCATGATCAAGAATGCGTGTTTGTTTTATTTATTGGCGTTGTGTTGTCATAAAGTTGTCAGCAGTAGCAGTGATAGCATTAAATGATTAGGGTTAAGGGAGGAGCGGCTAAGAAGCTACCACAGCTTTACGGTGTATTGACCTCTTGCGGCATTGTGCTGTGATGAGTTCTCAGAAGTAGTAGTAGTAGTGGTTAGGGGCTAGGGTTAAGTGGCTAGAGGCTAGGTAACTGACACAGCTTTGCAGTGTATTGATTTCAGGCGGTGTTGTGTTGAGATAAGCTGCCAGTACCAGGGGCGTCGTTTGGGGGTGGCAAGGGGGGGGGGGAGAGTTGACCCCCCCCCCCAATAATGTGTAGAGAAAAAGATTATACATCCCATGCCCTTTGACTATCCAGATATGGAACCATCTTGCCCCCCCCCCCTAATAAAAATGCTGGAGATTCGCTCCTGGCCAGTACTAATAGTAAAAGTAAGCGGCAAGGGTTGATAATTGAATAAAATGAGGAAGCTAATTCCTCTGAAGTTTCTTAGTTTAGTTCTAAGTATTTGGAGTCTATTTAACGCAAGGTCTTTGAGCAAACTTAAAAGATTTTTTATTTTTATTTTTAGAAGCCTAGGTATGGAAACCCACCTTCACAAAAGTTGCGGGTAGCCACCCACTCATTGCTCCACATGTTCCATACCACCAATCATCATAAGAATGTTGTCCGATCAGAATACTGTCACCTTTGCGGAAGCTAAGCTCCCCTGGTCCTTCTCCTTTATGGTCATAGAGGGCGACAGCATCCAGGAGTTCCTCTCTTATTGCAAGTGGGTCCAGTGCTCTTTCATTGTACTTCTGAGTAACCTCATCAACATCCAAATCATCTTCGGAGGAGTATCCTACACCAAGATCCACTTCACAACCTTCTGGTGACGGTCGACGTGGCTCTAAGAGATATTAAAGTAAGTAATTAAATTTAATACCATTTTTGAATACATCGTCAGTAAAAATTCTCAGATTTATGAAGTCACCTAAATATTACCAACAGGACAAAAACTTCCTGAGATCAATGCTAAATCGCCGATGGTGGTAATTGCAACCCTTCTCTAGACCAGCCACATAACCACACGATGAATATCCTTGGGATGGATATTCATAACCACCCCAATGGGGTGGGTGGATTTAACCACCCGATTTTGAAGAGCCAAGATCCGAAATAACAAAAAAAAAAAAGTTTAGAGGAAAGTTTGTCTAGTTAGAAGAGAGTTAAAAGGGATTATATTCTATGTGAAACATTGCAAAAGTTTGCTTATTAAACCGTTTCGGTTTATAACGCCCCCTTGCCCCTCTCTGTGGGTACCCTTGATTTCCAAAAGGGATCTTGACAATTTTATTGCCATATTGTATATAAATAAAGGATAGGATGAAACAATTAATAGTATCCAGAAGCTTTCGTCTTGCAAAATGAGCGAAAACGGCCACAAGAAAACAAAAGAGTGGAGCAACAGAACTCAGTCACAAGGCCATAAGGTCAAGATCACAAGGTCACAAGGCCATACTTTAAGTGACTAACAAATGTGGGATATTACTCCCCTCCCCTGGAAAAAATACTTTCAGAAAAATGACATAGTAGTATAATACAAAAAGATGTTAAATAAAAAAAGAGTTCATACTAGGTAATAAAAAAAAGAGTTCATACTAGATTGCAATAACACATTAAAGCAAATTAAACACACAAGAGAACTATACATAAAAATACTAGAAATGTGTAAGAATTTAAAAGGCATAAGAATTTAAAAAAAATAAAACTCACCACATACCCTTTTATCAGGATCTCAGCCAAATATTTTACCAACCCCCCCCCGACCCCATCACAAAATCTGAAGTCGTTTTCCCACCTTCCCAAAAAAGCTTTTCCTGAAAGGTGCAGCTGAATTCACCCAGTCAACACAAAACAAGGCAAAATGACCAAAAGTATAACTTTGGAAATACTTATTTTGGATAGGCGATAGGCCTACTGTACCAAGCGTGCCAAGGTGGTGGAACTGTTTGACACATTTGACGTTTTGATATGTAATATAACACTAGACCAACAGTGTCCCAATATTGAAGACGGATATTAGGACAGTAAGATCAACATTCCTGGTTATCCTAAAGGTATGACTAAACAACCAAAAGTGGATATTAAATACCCCTAGGTCTATTACACAAGCAATCGTGGCTTACCTTTTGTATCATCGTTGTGAAGAGGTTGACTCGATGAACGCCTTAACTTGGCTGCGCTGAAATAATTGCAAGTTGAATAAATGTTACGATGGATAAATAGAGAAAATCGGTAAATGGTAAAAATCGGTAATTTAAGATTAAATTGCGTTCTGTGGGAGGTATATGATATTACTATCTTGAATTTACTTTATATGAATAAACATCTACCTATCTGTCTATTTTTCTATCTGTTTCTGATGGAATCCATATTCTAAATTAATTAAATATTTTAAAATTAATTTTTAAAATTAAATATTTTGAAATTAAATAGCAGTTTTCGTTTGAAGACTCATTAGACTCTCAATCGTAAGCCCTCTAGAAAGTCCCCAAGCATATTCGGTATTCGAGGACTAAGGTGCAGGTTAAACACTAGACAGAAATTTTAGCCATCAATTGATAGAAGTCGGTATATAACAATGATGAACAAAACGGACGAGTTTGACCTGACTGCTAGTGACAACTGGACCAGAGGGAATAGATTTCAAAATAAAAGCTCATGACAATTCAATGTCTCCTGCTAAGTAGTCAATGGCGAACACTGAGAAACTTCTTTGAATTGGGGGTGTGTTGAAAATATCTATATTTAAGATTCAAGTTCCCTCAAGTCACAAAAACAATTCCCTCGTTTTTAGGCTAAATCTGTGATTGATAATCCGTGCTTATGAATTCACCAGGCTCCTTGTGATCTGTGAAGACGTATTAAGGTGTCTGGAATTTTTGTTTTTGTGATCACTCTTAATATAGTTGTTCCATTTGTAATCAATTTTATTTGTTTGTTTTATTCATTAATATTCAAAAACATTTTTCTCAGAAGATATCCATACGCATCATTTTACTGCAAAAAGGCCCCAAGAAAAACAACGGTAAGAAGCTCAGAGTTCAATTAAAGATAATAAATAGCGAGATTTCAAGTTAAGACGGAAAAAATGACGACATTAAAATTTAACAAATAGCCGAACGTGTAAAATTCACTGAAATAATAGCCGAATATGCACAAATCACCGAAAAATAGCCGAATATGCACAAATCACAAAAATATATTTCAGAGTCATTCGCCGTAGCGTTGACAAAGTAGGCCTATAGGCTAATGTGTCTCCGATGTTTTACATTTTTCCTCAGCGACTTCATATAGAACGGATGATCATAAAACATAGGAAGGGGTAATTCGGCCAAGGGGCTACACTAGGAGGGGGGGGGGGGGGTCAAGAAAAACGTTAAGAAGTTCTGAGCATTGTGTTTCAATTTACATTTGTAATGAAACTATACTAAAAGCGAGTAAAATCTTTTAATAAGACCAAAGCTGTATCCGGAGGGGGGATTGAAGGGTTTGACTCCCTCCCCCCTAAATGTTTGTCCGACTCGGAAAAACGTAACAAAAACGAATATAAACAAATTTTTGACGCGTGTTTTAAAGTTCTTTTGGTAGCACCCCCCCCCCCCAAAAAACAAAAATCCTGGATACTGCCACGAATAAGACAGTGAAAAAAAAAGCTTTTTGCTGTCTTATTAAAATATTTTACACGTTTCTAATATATTTTCATTATAATTGAGCCAAATCACAGTAGACAGAATATACCCAGTAAGCTTATCGCAGATCATTTCTGGTCTTCGTGAACAAAAAGCTCCTCCCACTTATTTCTGCATTAGCGGGAATGCGGGTTAGTCTGTTTTCGTTTGTATTTTAGTTTCAATGCACTTTGATGGAAACAGACGTAAACAGACAACCCGGAAGTCCCGCTAATCTGACTTCGCTTATGTTTATATCTGCAAAAACGTTCTCCGGAGCACTCGCACCCCGGTCCGGGTTTTTATAATGGGTGAGATAGAGAATGATCATACTGCTAATTATATAAACTGTGAGTCAAATAAAGCCCTGAAAGGCAGGCACGTATAAATTAGGCGGTCTCAACCCCCCTACCCTGAATATTAAACTTTTCCTAATTTTTTGATATTTCTTACTAAAATTATCAAATGATTATTTTTGCTATTGGCCCCCGCCCCGCCGCCCCCCCCTAAGAAAAAAAACACTAACTACGTGCCTGTCGAGCGGTAAATTATTTTGCAAGCTTTCAAATCGAGATTGAAAAAAATGGTCAATTAAAATTTCATAGATCAAGTTTCAAAGAAGATTCTATAGAAATTCCAAATAAAAATAATTACATAATCACTTTAATAAACTTTCAAGTCGTATAAACCGGCTAGACAAAAATCTAATAAAACGTGCTTCAAAGATACAACATACGAGCAGGAAGCTGAGACCATAAAAGTCTGAGAATTGGGTTGAAACACACTTCAATTCAAATAATACTAAAAACTTTTAAGAGCGGAAACTGACACTAGTGCCAAAACGAAAAATCACCAGCGCCATCTAACATTTGGTCATTTATTACTTTTTCGCCTTAAAATGTTGCATACATGTCTTTCATGAGCTTTGAAATGAAAGAGAGGGAGAGGGGAAAGGCCGTATCCGGGAGGTGTTAGGGGGGTTTGAACCCTCCCGAAATATTTTTTGACTCGTAAAAACGTAACAAAAATGGATATAAACGAATTTTGTATGCGTTTTTTTAGTTTTTTCTTGTAAAACCCCCTCCAAAAAAAAATCCTGGGTACGGCCTCGGGGAGGGGGGTAAAGAGGGCATCTCTGTCACCAGTTGGCCTAATTTCCAAGCTAGCTTGCACTTTGATTTAAAATACGTCTTGAAAAAAAATGATTAATTATCACTTGCAAAGAAATTTCAGCTTTAATCCTACAAAATTACAGGTTAATTAAACTAATTGCTAATTTTTATTTGAAATTCCCTAATTTATTAATTAAGTCACCAGACACTATCCTGCGTATGACGCTAGTGTTTTTTAAATAATAAACCAATTGAATCCCCCACCCTTTCATAATTTTTAGACCTTTATGTGTACAAATGTTAACTACAGTCGATGGCGTGAATTCCTAATAATTTAGGGGAACAAAATGTATTTTTCAAAATCTAGGGGAAAAAGTTTTTTTAGGGCGCTACTTTTTAATCCCTATTATCCTATGTTAAATTGCTGAAGATCCGACCCTTCAGGGGCGGGTCCATGGGGTAGTCTTAGGGACACATACCCCCCTCCCTCCTCTCTGGAAGGTCAAAACTTTTGCTAATTACAGGAGCGGAGGTTGAAAATACCAAAAGGGAGCAAATTTTATCAGCCCCCCCCCCCCAATATTGATTGTCGACCCACCCCTGCAATCTTTTTAAGTTCCTCATTCTCTTTGGTTTAAATATTCAGTTTAAAAATGTAGGCATACTATTCTTCATCACATTTTTTAAGGCCATTTTTACCCTGCTTTTGAGCAAAAGGGGGCTTACCAATCAATGTAAAATTTGGTTACCTTTAGATGAGACTTGAAGTGGTCCACAAAGAACAATATTTGTTGGTTCAAACGTGAAAATAATACATTTATGATTATTTCTAAAGACGGATGTTTGACCTTTTTTATCAAAGTAGTAAAAAGAAATCACTTGGCCATGTGCCAAGTTTCAATTTAAATTAGAACAAAATTAAAATAAGTTTAGTTTCCGTGAAAACAATTAATTTTTATCTACATTTAAAGTACATTTTCTGCTTAAACATGTTATATAAACTAGATAAAGTCCCTGAGCATTCGCTCCTCCTCCAACGTTATGATTTGGTAGGGTTATCAAGTGTGAGCCTCCAACACGGGCATGCCCACTATTTTGACCGTGGACGGAGGAGAGATGTATAGTTATGAGTATTTTGCTCAACAGATTCGTAGTGCAGGGTAGCCAGCATTCTGTTAGAATCCCGATTTATAAACAATTCTAACATGCACATTGTGTAACTGTTGTGACTCCCTCCCTCTATCTTATGGAATCACCTTTCTCCTGCAATTTCCAAGTAATTTAAATATTGTTCATTATTTACTAACTTTTTTCCAGACATTAGATATTAAGTATATTTTTACAAAAGTATGTTATTGGAGCTAGAAAAAGTTCATGTTCATTCCCTTCTCTCCAAGTGTACGATTTGGTATGTTTATCGTGTAAGAATCCCCAGCAAGAATGGGTCCTTCAGCGCAAAGGTAGGTTGTTGATTAGTTACGATTTTTATTTCGCTCAACAAATCAAGCAGTTCGTGGTAAAAAAAAAAATGTGAATAAGGAGCGATGCGGCTCAATAGTAGCCGAAACTCTAAGAAACAAAGTCTTGATAACAATGGATTCATCAAAAGAGTCAAATTTTGATGCTTATTCAAAATATACAAAATTCGTCAGGCTTAATGTTCCCATCAAACCCATCAAAAGTAAAAAGCCAGAAAAAAATTTACCCAATTTTTGAAAAAGGGGGGAAACACCCCAAAAGTATCAAGTGATCTTAATGAAAATCACACCATCAAATTCAGCATATCAGAGAACACTACTGTAGAAATTTCAAGATCATATATACAAAAATATAGAATTTTTTGCCACAAGCAAGATCACGGATGCGTATTTATTTGTTTGTTTTTCCCAGGGGTGATCATAACGAACCAGTGATCCTAAGATATCGGGAGAGGGTTCATTTGATGGGGAATCAAAACTTCTAGTGCCCTTTTTAAAGTGACCAAAAATATTGGCGGGCAGTTTGCTTCTTTTTTCTCAAAGATGTCAAATTAAAATTTTGAGATAGCCGTTTTGTTTAGCATAGTCGAAAGATCTAATAACAATGTCTTTAAGGATGACTTGACCTCCCACAGTGCCAGGGGAAGGGCTCACAATTATGAACTTTGCCCATTGTTTGGATTAAGTATTGGCAATTGGGAAGTATACAAATATTTTTCTAAGGGAGACGTTTCTCGGGGAGGGGGATGGTTACGTGGGAGGATTTTTCCACGAAGGAATTTTTCGTGGGGGAAGAGACTTTTTCTAGAGAAGGAGCTGGTTTTCCGGGGTTATTTAAAAAAAAAGACCAGATATTAAATTAAAAAAAAACTAGTTATTTTCAACTGAAAGCAAGGAGCAACATTAAAATTTAAAAAGAACAGAAATTATTATGTATGTGAGGGGGTTTCCTTTTCCTCAATACCTCGCTCTTTACGCCAAATTTTTTTTGTAGAAATTTCAAAAAAGCTTGTTATTCTAATTAAACGGCCCTTGTGTTTCAGCAGTCATTCTTAAATAATTGGAACAAAAAGTAAGAAAATAACTCGTTTTTTCTAATTCGTATGAAACGACGGCCAGAATTATGTTAGAACTTACATTTCAACTTTGCAACTTAAATGTATGCTTATAATTGTTATGCATGTACGAGTGCAACTGTTGTGATCCCCCATCCTCCCAATCTATTACCATTCTATATATATATATATATATATATATATATATATATATATATATATATATATATATATATATATATATATATATATATATATATATATATATATATATATATATATATATATATATATATATATATGTATATATATATATATATATATATATATATATATATATATATATATATATATATATATATATATATATATATATATATATATATATATATATATATATATATATATATTTATTTATTTTTTACCCGTCAAAAAAAGGTACAAAAGACGGAGTATCACTAAAAAAGAAAAAACACACACAAAAAAATAAATTACAACACATTACACATAATCAGAAAAATTACAAAGACGAGAAACGAAAACTCAATTATGCACTGCACTGCAGCTACGTAAAAAATTTTACTTTTTAAACTCCCAAATACTGAAGGAACAAAAGCAATATGATTAATAATTTCCTAACCTAACCTACAGTAAAATATTTGACAACTTCAATTCATTATCAACGGACTCAATCAATTAGTTTAAATATGATATGAGACAGTAAAAAGACTAAATATGACAAGATATGTGCAAATAAAATTAAGTGGACAGGGATTTACTGCCTTAGCAAACGGTACCAAGGGTGGGAAGAGACTTTCTCGTTGTACCATTTAATTTGTTCAATTATAGCTACCGTTGGGTCCGCAATTTTAAAATTTTTAACAAGGCGCGAATTCCTTGTCCACGGCGGGAGCCGCAACAAGAACTTCGCATACTTAAAAAACGTGGATCTGAGCTTTCTTTTCTCTGGCTCGGGAAAAATTCTCCAAAACGGGCTTATATACAGGAAATGGGGAAGGGACACTGCGTTATAAAGTCGAGCCAGAATTAAACGGTTGAAACGAATTTTAGATGAGACTACTCTACTGTAAGCAAAAGCCAGGCGTTTACGGAGATGATCAATAAGAAGGGAGCGGGTAGTTTTTAGATCCTTTCCAATTGGTAAACCAAGGTAAATAATTTTCGAGACAGGGGCTACAGACAGTTCTCCCAGCCTCAGAGACGAGACCTCTTCTTGGCGCCAGTTGAACAGAAGAATATCCGACTTCTGTGGGTTAAATTCAAGACCAATGCGACTGTAATGTGATTGTAGTGTGGAGAAGATGGTCTCTGTACCTGCGACTGTACGGCTGGGGTTCAGAATGTCATCAGTGTAAGCTATCATTGTAACTTCTATGCCACGAGCTATGCATGTTGTCTCGATAGTTGACTGTGGTTCAATAATACAACTATTAAAGGCACAAGGAGAGGTGACTAATCCTTGTCGAGCACCCTTTTTTACTGGGACCACAGGATTCCCTCGGTAGGACAGCATCACGTCTGGTGTATATTCAGTGAAGGATCGACCATGGCCAGTAAGTAGGAGTTCAGCCTGTAGGTGGTCGTACATGTCTTTAATAGGAAGTCGGATGTCTTTTTGTTCATCTCTCTTTTCCATGCCTAGAATGAGTTGATCGTGGAAGAGTAAGCTTTATGCAAAGCGGGAGTCACTTACGCTTATAGCAAGGAACTCTTTTGATTCAGTAGTATCAATCAAGACTGAAGCGAAAGCAGAAATGACGTGGTCACAACCAAAACCCCTCTGGTACCCAAAATGGGACGGGGGTGTTCAATAATTTTCTTAGAATTGATCAATGACCAAAAGTTCGAAGATTTTGCAAAGCGTTGGTGCTACTGTGATCGGTCTGAACGAAGCACATTCCGAAGTACTTTTTCCTTTCTTCAGGACTGGCCTAAGCGACCTAGTACTGAATGCCGATGGTACGAGTCCAGTAGTGAAGATTATCTGAAAGAGAAGAGTTAGGTGCCCCATGAAAGTTGGGCTGCAATGGCTAAAGTGAAGGGCGGATACACGGTCAATGCCAGCCGACTTCTTCTTTTTCAACCGTCAGACCGTGGACGCAACCTGTGATTGGGTAACTATGAAATCTGTATCTGGAATTGATGAGAGGAGGGATGAAAGCTTTTCTTGAACAGAAATTTTAAGATCCTATTTTGGGGCTGAAAACTCATCAAGGTAATAGTTTATCCATGTTAAAGATGGGATATCTGACTCGGGACCCGCTGACTCCTTCTTATCAAACATTTTCCATAAGATATTAGGATTTTTAATTACTTTTTCAGAAAGCTCAGATTTCAACAGCACACGGTGACGAGCAAGTTCCTTCCCAAACCTACGCTTAGATGCAACTCTAATTTCTTTAACTACTCCTGAGTGCGGTCTACCACATTCTTTCCACATCCTGTACCAGAAAGTAGCTGAGTCGTATGCTAATTGTAAGAAAGGGTTAGAAGACTATCTTTTTTCTTGAGTATGTTATCTGGCAAGAGACTTGGAAGCTTCTTGAGATTCAGCAGACAGAAGAGCATGGGTCAGTTTGGCGTAATAAATATTAAGACTTAGCCATGCATCTCTTTCATCACGATGAGAAAATTTCATAAGTATATATATATATATATATATATATATATATATATATATATATATATATATATATATATATATATATATATATATATATATATATATATATATAATATATATATATATATATATATATATATATATATATATATCTTTCGTTAAATAGAATCTATTTTACTAACAGCTATTTTCAATCATGATCTTTATTTTAATTTTTTGTGAAGTTTTCAATCTATTTTTTTTTACAATTCATGTGAATTTGCTCAGTGTTTTTCAGTCACAAATGAACTGAAATTGATCTTTAGGAGAAAATCAACTTTTATAGTTTGTAATACAGAAGTAGCAAAGTCTTTTTATATGTTGACTTGCGGCATTAACTTGCGCCAGTGAGATGACTTAGATGTCAGTTTTCTGTTCAGCATTTTCTGTCAGACAAGTTGTATTTTCTATTATAATTAATATAATTGTTCTATAGCATAATTATTTAAATAAAACGTTAATAATGACACAATAATTTTTCTATAATAATGTGTTGTACAGTAGTGGCTACATCCTTCCTTTCTATTTCGCCAAATTGGAGCTTATTGGCAAAATTGTGAATAATTTTGAATAATAATAATTTGATAATTTGAAGTGGCTTAAAGATCATTTAGGGATATTTTTGCGCAAATAGAGGCCTATTAAAAAACTAACCTTGGTAAACGCAATTCGAAAAAACGAAAAAAACGCAATTTTTGGCAATCTGTCATCCTTCGTCCGTACAACGTGGCCGAGCCACCTTAGCCTTTATTTCGTTATAGCCCTAGATAGTGGGGCAGTAAACAAGGCATAAAACTTTTGCTCAGCTGAACAGCTTGAAGGTTCTCGTCGAAACAACTCGAAAAGCTTCTGTGACCTATGTTGATCAGTTGCAACAATGGTATTTTATTAATATTGGTGGTGGTTTTATTTGTTTTTAGTTTATTTTAGTTTATATCTTTGTTTCCCTGTGCTGAAGACGCAACGTTTTCATACAGGCAAATATCCGCGTCGTTTTAGTTTTATCTTTTCTCTCTACTGGCCGCAGTCTCGTTTGTTTCTCGTTTCTCGTTTGTTCTTCATTGAGGGTTTTTTCTCTCTTTGTTGTTCTTTTATTATTTAGCAAATTATTTAATTATTATTAATAATGTTCATTTATTATTTGCACCCTCTACCTTAATAGAATAGAAATAAAATTCCATAATTACAAAATGATTATAACCATTAGATTTTTTATTTGAAATTTTGTACCCCTAAAACGCCTGTAACACTGTAAGTAACTTTAAAGTCCCTGAATATTTTTCCCTATTGGCTTTAAACTTCCAAGGATCTTTGCCTGGTCTAAGTTGGTCTAAAATCTATCTTAACCTTCCTTTGATTATAGCCCAAGACAGTGGGACGGTATGACACGGGATTTATGGGCTATTTCTGCTTGCAGAGACGAATAAGCCTGATTAGCGGAACTGCTAGAAGATAGTTGACGAAACAAAGGAAATGAAAAAAAAATCTTGTTATTGAAAACAAACAAGTAATTACTTCTTTTATTTTGGCTGACAAGCTGGTATTACTATGAATACAATTCTTGAGAAACCAACAATTTCATTGTAATGTTACACACGCAATTTTTGTCGTATAGTTAATGTGGCCACAGAAAACTATCTGTGGTTTTCCGTGGATAAAAGAAGTGAAAGCGAAGAATGTGAACGATGGTTGAACCATTCCATGGTCAGTCATTTCATTAGAAATTCCCACTAGCACACTGAACGTCAACATAAAACTTTGCAGTAACTTAGCCAGAGGATTGGGAATGAGAAATATTGAACCTTAAAAACAAATTGCATAATTAAAAGGTTAAACCACTTGGGACAGTGATTTTCGCCATAAAGGCTAATTTACATAAAGAAAACATGACAACCGTGGACGCAGCCATTGAAAACTATTTATGGTTTCTTAGTAGATAAGACGAGAAAAAGTAGATTGTAGATGATTTTTGAACAAATTCGTCGAACATATTCAGGAGCCCACTGACTCATCAAACAGTTCGTGGTAACGAACTTTAAGTACGGAGCGACCCGGCTCAATCGTAACCGAAACTCTAAAAAACAGAATTTTGATACCAATAGATAAATCACAAGAATCAGATTTTTATGGTGATTTCAAATATATTTATGCTGATTTCTGAGAAAATTTCCCTTATTTTCGAAAAAAAGGGGGAACACACCCTAAAAGTATTAGAACCTAAATGAAAATCACATCATCAGATTCAGCGTATCAGACAAACCTGCAGTAGAGGTTTCAAGCTCCTATTTGCAAAAATGTGGAATTTGTATTTTTTGCCAGAAGAAAGATCACGGATGCGTGTTTATTATTTTTTTTTCTGGGGTGATCGTATCGACCAAGTGGTCCTAGAATATCGCGGGAGGGCTTATTCAAACGGAAATTAAAAGTTATAGTGCCCTTTTTAAGTGACCAAAACATGGAGGGCAACTAGGCCCATTCCCAAGCTTATTTTTTGCCCAAAGTCACCCGATCAAAATTTTGAGATAGCCATTTTGCTCAGCATGGTTGAAAAATATAATAACTATGTCTTTGAGGATGACTTAATCCCCCCCCCCACAGTCTCCGAGGGAAGGGCTGCAAGTTATTAACTTTGCCAATTACTTACATATAGTATTGGTTATTGGGAAGTATACCGACATTCTCAGTTGAAATTTTTTCTGTTAGTGGGGGGGGGGGGGTCAGAGGTTACATGGAGGATCTTTCCAAGGAGTAAGTTCTCATGGGGGACGGGACATTGCTATGAAGGGGGCACCGGATTTCCCAGCAATATTTAAAAAACGATTAGAAATTAAATAAAAAAAACAAGTCTTTCAACTGAAAGTAAGGAGCAACATCAAAACTTAAAACGAACAGAAATTATTACGCATATGCTTGGGTTCATCCCCTAGTCAATACCTCGCTCAATAATATACGCAATAAAAATATACGAATATAGAAGTTCGTTATATAAGTTAATTCGTAAGTTACAAATGCTTATATCTAATATAAACGTTTGTAAATAAGATTAAACAATTTACACGAAAGCCAGTTAACCAAAAAAAAAGTAAAATTAATATCCCAATTTCTTTTTAATTGATCATATGAGGTAATCCAAAGTCAAAACCGTCGTTATTTCAAAAACGTTTAGCAATGAAAAAAAAATAAGTTTTTTTTTTTAGCTAAGAGTAAGGAGCGACAATAAAACTTAAAACGAACAGAAATTATTCCATATATGAAAGGGGCTGTCCCCTCCTCAATGCCTCGCACTTTACGCTAAAGTTTTACTCTTTCTCACAACTCTATTTTTTAAAACAATAAAAAACTTTAGCGTAAAGGGCGAGGTATCGAGGAGGGGCCAGCCCATTTCATATACGGAATAATTTCTGTTCGTTTTAAGTTTTAATGTCGATCCTTACTTTCAGTTAAAAAAACTTGTTTATTTTTATTTAATGTATCATTGAACGTCAACAGTGGCCAAAAAAAAACTTACTAAACGCATCAAAAATTTATTTATATGCATTTTCATTACTTTTTTACAAGTCCAACAAAATTTCCGGGGGAGGGGGGTTCAAACCGTGTGACCCCCCCTCCCCCCCCCCGGATACTGCTTTTTAACCATGGTCTTGCCCGCCCCCTGGCTGTTCTGAGGATAGTGTTGGTTTTTGGATGTTAAAAATTGCTGCTGGACCAGGCACGTTATATTACATAAGTAACATTTCACGCTAAGTAAGTTTATTTTACGTTATGAAGAAAGCCAACATAGCAGCCACAAAAATGGAGTTTCTGAGTCTGGAATTACTAAATTCAGACAATAAATTAACATAATTTTCTAGAAAGCCTTTTGCACCGTCTCTTCATCAGTGACCATCCTGCTACAACCACCATAAGATCATCATCAGAACTTGAATCTCCATTGCCATACCACATTTTCAATTTTTGAATATTTTGCTAATGATAATTTGTGCTCATTTACATACGATGATCAGATGGTTTTGCGCACTTTTACGTTATTTTGTTGTGAAAGGACTTGTTTAAATGTGAAAGGCTGTGCCTAACGTAACCCAGCTTAAACACTTAACCAGAAAATTAAGTACGCAGTGTAAAAGCCGCTTAATAGACTTACCCATTATCCGTACTTGAGGAGGAAGGAACCTGAGATAACCAAACTGTGGCCTGGTTAGTGGCCTCAGCTGGACTATGAGGTGCTGTGGCACTACTTCCTGGGACGTAGCTTTCAGGTACTGTTGTGCATGAGTTGACTTCAGGTGAACCCTAAAAAGTATTGTGGATGAGATAAGTGCGAACTGGAACAAATGACTGGCCTTGGGACGTTGCCGCGATTTAATCAAAGTTCTATATTATTTATTTTAAGTCACCTCTAGAAAAATTGTAAAAGTTAGAACTTAAAGACTTTAAAAATCCTCTGTGAGAATTCAAAAGACACCACATCAAAGGCGGATCTAGAGCAAATCTTGGGGGGGGGGTTGATGACAAGGGCGCCAATTATTAACCAAATTGACAAGTTTATTTTTAAACAAAGGGTAAAAAAGAAAAAAAACAAATGAGGGCACCAGAAAAATCTTGCAGGGGGCGCGGTCCCCCGGAGCTTTCAGGGACTGTTGTGCATGAGTTGACTTCAGGTGAACCCTAAAAAGTATTGTGGATGAGATAAGTGCGAACTGGGACAAATGGCTGGCCTTGGGACGTTGTTACGATTTAATCCAAGTTCTATAGGTGAACCCTAAAAAGTATTGTGGATGAGATAAGTGCGAACTAAGACAAATGGCTGGCCTTGGGACGTTGCTGCGATTTAGTCAAAGTTCTATATTATTTATTTTAAGTCACCTCTAAAAAAAATTGTAAAAGTTAGAACTTAAAGAGTTTGAAAATCGACTGTGAGAATTCAAAAGAAGCCAATTATTGACCAAATTGACAAGTTTATTTTTAAACAAAGGGTAAAAAAGAAAAAAAACAAATGAGGGCAGCAGAAAAATTTGCAGAGGGCACGGGATCCGGGATCCACCCATGCACTACATTACTCTTTTTTGGGAAAATTCAGATTTGCGGCCTGTATAAACCAAGCAAATTTCATGGATTAATCTAATTCTTCTCTCCCATCTCATTCGGTTCTCAAAATTTTCAGAATCAATCAATCAATTCATCTTTCTAAAAAATTCCACGACGAAGTCAATCAATTTATCTCACCAAAAAAAGTAAATGCATCATATCCACCACAGGGTTCTATGGCCTGGTAGAACAGCAGGGAACATAACAAGTTCAACTACTGTACTAACATATTAGAGACGCTTGATAATGCAAAACTTCAAAAGAGAATATAAAAAGAAAAGAGAGACTATAGAACCCTTTCTATAAAAAGAAAAGAGAGACAAATCCAACACCACAAAGAAAGAAAGAAAAATGCTTCTTGAGCTCAGTATAGAAGCGCCCAGATTGACAAAAGAACTTTAATGGTGTTTGTGCTGTCTTTCTAGAAAAAACATAGAGGATATAAAGCAATTTGCCCCTGGGGTTGAGTATTGGCGTTCAGCAGTCACGCTAGCTGGAAACCATAGCGATTAACTTGACAAAAAGCTTCAGAAGTCATCAAAGCTTCCGGCGAGTCACGTGGTGATTTTTACCTAATTTTTCCTTGGTGCTAAACAATGGTGGTTCTGGGCTCTCTTGCATCTGGGGCAAAATCTTGATTAGTGCCCCTGTCTCGCAAAAAATTTCAGGCCAAATTTAAGCAAAACTTTCACTTATTAACATAATTTTCATTTACATAGATCTGATTTTTTTTTCACTTTATATGGGAAAAAGGAAAATTTTGGATTCAACTGCTTATATTTCTGCCACCTGCATCCTCTACTTTATATTAAATAAACAAAACAAGTTTTTTTTCAACTGAAAGTAAGAAGCAATATTAAAACTTAAAACAAACAGAAATTATTACGTATTCGAGAGGGGTTGCTCTCCTCAACACCTTGCTCTTCACGCTATAGTTTTTCGGCATTAAAAAAAAAGTTACTTATTGTTCATCTGGGGACAAATGTAACTTTAGTGTAACGAGCGATGTGTTGAGGAGGGGGCAATCCCCCTTGAATATGTAATAATTTCTGTTCGTTTAAGTTATAATTCCCCCAGTTTACAATTCCCCCTGAAAAGTTCACCCCATGGAAAATTCTCCCCGTGTAAAGCCCCCCACGCAAAAATTCGTCCTCCCCTCCCCACCCGAAAAATGTATGCATACTTCCCAATAACAAATACTATACGTAGAGAATGGGAAAATTTTATAACTTAAAGACCTTTCCCCATGAGCCGCGGGGGGTGATATTATCAAACAAAGACATAGTTATTAGGTCTTTCAACTATGCTGAACAGAATAGCAATCTCTGAATTTGGATCGGACGATTTTGGGAAAAACGTGGCGTGGAAGGGGGCCTAGCTGCCCTCCGATTTTTTTGGTCACTTAAAAAGGGCACTAGAACTTTTGATTTCCGTTAGAATGAGCTGTCTCCCGATGTTTTAGCCCCACTGGGTCGATGCGATCACCTCTAGAAAAAAGAAATACTAATACAGTATCCGTGATCTTTCTTCTGGCAAAAAGTAGAAAACACCACATTTTTAAAGATAGGAGCTTGAAACCTCTACAGTATGGTTCTCTGATACGCTGAATAAGATTCTATTATTTTTAGGGGTTGTTTCCCCCTTTTTTCGAAAACAAGCCAAATTTTCCCAGGCTCGTAACCTTTGACGGGTAAGACTAAACTTAATAAAAATTCAATGCTTTTGATATATCTATTGGTAACAAACTTCAGTTTTTTAGAGTTTCGGTTACTATTGAGCCGGTTCTCTCCTTACTTACAGTTCGTTACCACGAACTGTTTGATTAATAAAATAAACTTTCAAAAATTAAAAAACGATTATAAATGTTAGATTATTTATTTAAAGTTTTGCGCCCCTAAAATTTCTGTGCCCGAGGCAAGTGCCCCCTCTGCCCCCTCCTAATACTGCAAATCCAACATCACAAAGAAAGAAAGAAAAGGGCTTCTTGAGCTCAGTATAAACTATTGATGACCATACAAGCAGGTAATGATGGCCATACAACCGTACTAGCAGGTAATCGTGGCGGCCAGCAGGTAATTGGCGTTCGGCCAATACTCAACCCCCAAAAACTTCTGGTGCTGAACAATCACAGGGTCCTAATCAACCGTTTGTTTGATGTGGTATCACGAAAGGGAGATTGCATTTCCCTTTTTAATTTTTCTTTTGTTATATCAAATTTTTAGATAATTCGATTTTTTTTTCCTCTTTAAGTAATTATATTTTCTAGGTTATTTTTTAAATCTAAACAACAGATTTCTTATTTCACGACAAGAAATGATTTTTTTTTTTTTTTTTTAATTGAAGAACAAAGCCACTTTAAATTGAAATGTTTTATTTGCTATCTTCGGAGAATAAGAATAAATTAAAGATTTGAAAATAACAAAACTAACACAAGAAAAGACGAATAATAGCAAAAGAAATGGCAGGCATTCTGGGTCGATATTTAGCGATCTGCCCTTAGGGTCGGAAAAGTATAGTGATAAAAAAAAATGCTTAAAAATTTACGAGACAAGTAAATAGGCAACAAGAACAATAATATAAAAAAAAAATCGAGAAGATAATATATAATACGCATGTTTCATTCGGAGTACTAAGGACATTGAAAATAAAATCTGCTTTTGTGAATTGTTTACATAAACATAAACAACCATGTAGCCTATGTCTGAAAAAAAAGGAAAAATTCGAGACTTCAATCTTTAACAAAAAAGTCCTCGATATAGAGTTAAGGAGTTTTCGCTTCTAGCGGGCCGAAGGCGAAGCTTTCTTTAAAAGGGGATTTGTCTTTGTGAGTCAACTAATCTTTTCACAGATCAGCATGGCAACACCGACAAAATGTAATATTGCCCTAAAATCTTCATAATTTTGAAATAACAAAAAGGGAAATCCTAGAATATCGTGGTTTCCAGATATGAATGGACCTAAGATGGCTACAGAGGAGAGGGGGGGGGGGACAAAAATGTTTTTTATTTATTTTCGTATTTTATTAATTACCAATCAAAAAGAGACTAAAAGAGACAAAATATTTTTATTTAGATGTCATTCGTAATTCACGTAATTTTATATTATTAATTGATAATATTTAAACTTTTTTATTTGAAATCTGAGTCGAACAAGTGCCACGAGCTGATTTCGCATCAAGTTAAAATGACGAGTGGAAAGCACGGTTGTCATGTTTTATTTTGCCTGACACTTGTGATTGACACGTCAATGTTCTATAATACTTGTTCAGACTTAACTGCCAGTGTTACTGTCTCGCAAGACAGATAACTCTGCATTTCTCATTTATTTTTTAGAATGGAATTAAATCATTTCTTTCAATCATTTTTGACAAACAATTTATTTCGTTCAACATTGATTTCCTTTTTATCATTATTTTGAACATAAATGCCCTATTGCCTATATAGGTTATCTGAAGCTAAGTGTTACAAGTTAATCATAGCCAGCGCAATAGTTTAGACTTGCAAAAATTAATGTGTCTCCCATGGATTTTCTTTTGTTTTTACAGTTATCATGGCTGCAGTGGTAGCTGCAACCTAGTAAAGGAACAAACCACGGCCCATAGTAACCAAAAATTAAAAAACGCGTTTTAAAAAAAATGGCAAATGAGAAAAATTGTCATTTCGAGCTGATTGATGAATGGCAACTATTATCTGAATTTTTCTTAATAGTAAAATGTTAGCCTGAAAAGAAATTTAGTGGAAATTCGAAAATTGCCTAAAACCCAAGGCTGTTCTAGGGGGGTTGGGGGAGTTTGACCCTCCCCAACGAAATGTTTATTTGATCCGTAAAAACGTAACAAAAATGAATATAAACAAATTTTTGATGCGTTTTTCAAAGTTTTTTTGTAACCCCCTCCCCCGAAAAAAATCCTTGTGTACACCCCCCCCCCCCCAAAGAATCCTTGTGAAAAAAATCCCCCAAAAAAGGCTGGATACGGCCCTGCTGAAACCCCTCAAGAATGGCAATGGACCAAAACAAAAAGTACACCATTGGAATCGCCATGGCCGAAAACCCTGTTCAACAAATTTACAGTTCCCTGGCTTAAACAACAATGAAAATCAGTTTTTTACATGAGTAGCCCCGATGTGTCCTGTTTTTTATTTTATTTTATTTTTCTCAACTACTAGTCATCATTCAGAACAACTGACAGAAAAAAGTGGCGGGGGGTATTTCAGTCTCTAAGAATTTTCGGTACTTTCTTTGGACCCAAAGCAGAAGGAAAGCACTCACAGTTATTTCAACTTTGCGTCCCTGGGTACACCCTAGAGCCTGAGAAGGTATCAGATCAAAATTATAAGCTAGGCATTTAATCAGAACGGCCAGAAGTCAAAAATATGCCTTTAAGGGTAAAATGACCTTTATAGCATCATGCACAAAGTCTCCAAGTTAAACAAATAGCCTAATCAAAACAGAGGTGGACATGAAATGTGGATATTACTCACTTTATTGAAATCATGACCCCCCCCCCTCTGATCAACCTCATAAATATAGTCATCAGTCTGATCGTTTCTCATTGATATTATCAGAATTGACTATCCCAAGTACATATTATATTACTACTACTACTACTACCACTGCTACGAACAACTCGCTACAGCACCAAGCCACCTGAGACCATCACAGCTACATACGCTCATTCTCCATCCTAATGTATTCAAAGCTTCCCCCTTTAACCCCTCTCATGAAGTTTCAATTTCCTTCAAATCCTTCGTTATGACCTCTTCCCAGCCCCCCTTCGGGGACAACATACTTTTCTGTTGCCCCTAGATCTTTGGCCAAAAAGAGCAATCTTTAGCAACCTGTCGTGCTTCATCTGTAAAACGTATGTCTTGCATTTAACATATAGTCCTTCATCCTTAACGTTGGACCCAACTTCATCCTTAAAAAGTTGCACTCAACCACATTTATCGTTCAGCTTATGGTTTCACATACGGTCAGTCCAACGGGTAGCTGAAACTATTTGTAAAATATTCCCGTGGAAAACATTTAACAAGTCTACTACACCCTTCAAAGCTCCCACACTCCAAAACCATACTTGACCAGCATCATTATCGTAGCTTTCAATATTCTAATCTTCGTTTGCAGACTTACCTTCCTGTTCTTTCAAAAATTTTCAACTGTGGCCTTGGCCCTAGCTACACCCTGGGCCTTGGCTATTCTACTTTCTACATCTTCACTGTCCTTACTAATATTACTACCCAGGTAAGTTAAACTATCCATGTGATGGATGTTCTAGTTAGCCAACATCACCTCTTTACCTCGTTTATTCCTAGTCTAAGCGACTTAGTCCCCGTTAATTCTCAAACATCAATTCGACAAGCCTCTCGAACAATCCAAAATTTTCAATTTATGTGTTTGATAGGTTCAGGAACAAATTGGAGTATTTGAACCAATTTTGGAACTAATTGGATCAAAAAATATGTTCGAAAATTTTTTTTAATTTTTAAAGAAAGTTGGAACAATATTGGAATTTTCCTTGGTATTCGTTTATTTTTGTACATATTCAATTTGAACACTTGCGGATCTAAATTTTACAACCTCTCACAAATTAAATTACAACATTTCACAAATTAAATTGCAACATTTCACAAATTTTCCGATTTTTTGCTAGAATAATATTTGAATCTTCATTTTTTTACATGTTCGTTTCAGCCTCTAGAGTGTTATCTAGAGTTTCAGTATCGTATTTGTTATCTGTTCAATTTTTAGCTCAAATAACCAATTTGTCTGCTGGCACAACCTTTCTCAAATTTTGCATTCTTTTTACTCGAAGCATATTTGAGTTTTTAGGTTTTTTTACTTATTCAATTTGTCCTGATGAGTCACTCAAATCCTCCAATTTGCCTGTTGGTATAACAATCAAATTTTCAATCTGGCTGCAAGCTTCAATTTTTCACCTTCTCTGCTTGTTAAACTCTGTTTTTTTTTGTTTTTTTTTGTCGTTGTTTTTTAATATTCCGATTTGTCCTCTTGAGTAGCCCAAATCTTCCAATTTTCCTACTGGCACAACATTATGAATACTGACGCTGGCACGGCGCTGCCACTGCTTCAACACGGTGCTATTAGTCTCTGTGTAATTCTGTTACGTCATGGTACATCCAAAATAATAAATTTATTGTTCATCAGTTGCATAAAATTGTTGTTAAGTAACTACGGCACCTTCAATTTATCAGTGATTACGTAGCCAAAATAATTTGCAAATTGATCTTTGATTTCATCTATAATTCAAATTTTATGTTTCTACTCGTTAGAATAATCTTTTTTCGTCTGGCAAAATTAAAAGACAAGAGAAAGTTTGGCATATTATCAAAGCAAATAGAAAAAAAAACTTTACCGGTAAATAATTTACCGTACAAAGAAACAGTGGTGCCAAGTCCCGAGAATATGAGGGGGAGGGGTACATTTTTCAGAATCTAGGGGGACAATTTTGTTGTTTTAAAGAAATAGTTTTCCTGAATAGAATTTATTCCATTTATTACTACATTTATTCCATTCAAAATTGAACCAAACAATTATGGATAAAATTTATTCCATTTATTCCTACATTTATTCCATTCAAAATGGAACCAAAAATTATGGATAGAATTTATTCCATTTATTCCTACATTTATTCCATTCAAAATGGAACCGAACAATTATGGATAGAATGTATCCCATTTATTCCATTTATTCCTACATTTATTCCATTCAAAATGGAACCAAACAATTATGGATAGAATTTGGTCACACAAATTGATTGGACAAATATTAAATGGTCACAAAAAGTGCACCTTGTAATTTTTCTTAGAATAAATATTTTCCTGTCAAAATCGAAATAATCAAAATAACTCGCCGTTTTAAAACATGATTGTTTTACCAGATTGTAATCAGATGCCAATATAAAGAAGGAAAAGATATTCGACTCAATCGGTTCTCGGTGATTATAAACTAAACAAAAACAATTTTTTTCTACTGAAAGTAAGGAGCAACATTAAAACTTAAAATGAACAGAAATTATTAGGTATATAAAGGGGCTGCCCCCTCCTCAACACCTCGCTCTTTACGCTAATTTTTTTAGTACCTTTAAAAACGATCCTTGTGTTCCAGGAGTCATTATTAAAAAATCGGGACAACATTCAAACTTTAGCGTAAAGAGCGAGGAGTTGAGGAGGGTGTAGCCCCCTTTATATACGTAATAATTTCTGTTCGTTTTAAGTTATAATGTTGATCTTTACTTATCGTTGAAAAAACTTGTTTTTTTTATTTAATTTCTGATCGTTTTTCAAAAAATGCCAGGAAATCTGGCCCAACCTCCATGGATAAACCCCCTCCCCACTGACATATCCTCAAAACAATTCAGTTCCGGTGAAAATTTACCCCAAATAATTACTCCACGCGTAAAATTGAGACGGAAAAGAGAAAGCAAGACAGATAAAAAGTAATTTGTTTAAGAATTCTGGCAAATACCCCCAGTGTATAATTTCCTCTGACAAGTTCACTCCCTGGAAACTTCCCCCGTGTAAAAACCCCCCGCAGAAAATTTGCCCCACCCCCTGAAAATATATGCCTACATCCCAATAATAAATACTATGCGCAAACATTGGGCAAACTTTATAACTTAAAGACCTTTCCCCTGGGGCTGTTGTGTGTGTGTGGGGGGGGGAGGGTCCTGTTATGACCAAGAGCATAGTTATTGGGCCTTTCAACTATAATGAACAAAATGGATATCTCAAAATTTTGATCGGACGATTTAGGAATGAAGAGGCGGGCGAGGGGGCCTAGTTGCCCTCCAATTTTTTCCGTCACTTAAAAAGGGCACTAGAACTTTTAATTTCCGTTCTAGTGATCCTTCTCCGGATATTCTAGGACCACTGGGTCGATACGATCACCCCTGGAGAAAACAAACAAAAAAAACAACAACAAATAAACACGCATTCGTGATCTTTCTTCTGGCAAAAAAAATACAAAATTCCACATTTTTACAGATAGGAGCTTGAAAACTATAGCCTATAGTAGGGTTCTCTGATACGCTGAATCTGATTATGGGATTTTCATTGAAATCACTTGACTTTTGGGGGCTATTCCCCTCATTTTTGAAAATCAGGAAAATTTTCTCCGGCTCGTAACCTTTGATGGGTAAGACTAAAGTTAATGTAATTTATATATTTGAAATCAGCATAAAAATCCGATTCTTTTGTTTTATCTATTTGTATCAAAAATCCGTTTTTTTAGAGTTTTGGTTACTATTGAGCCGGGTCACTCCTTACCACGGGTCGTTCGTTACCACGAACTGTAATTATGTGGCAGCTTGAAAACTGAAGCTGAAAACGGAAACAGGAACTAAAGCAGGGATAAAGCTCAGGCCCGGTCCCCCAAGGTCCTAAATTTTCCCGAATTTTTGGGCACCTCTTATTCAAAGCGACAATTTTTATTGCCCCCACCCCCAAAACAAAAATCCTTTATATGTGCCTGACTAAAATAATTACTGTTCAGAACCGTAACTCGACGGTACTAATAGGTACAGAAATATTAAAATAACCAGACTTACTTGAGTAACTGTTGGTGGAAATTCGTTGACGAAATTTAAACCCTCAAAATCGGTAGATGGTGGTCTTGTCACTTGGATTCCACTATCTCCACTGTTGCATTTTGAATTTCGACTTGAAATAGCCCTTTTCGATCTTTTTCGCTCTTTGCTGGCCCTCCAGGCTAAAGGCCCAAACCTGCAGAAAAATATAGGTTATTAAAGTAATTAAATTAAAATGACACATGAGACTTTAATTTATAGCAATTACTAAGCTGAAGTCTTGTTTTTTCGGCAGCATATTTCGTCCTAAAAGTACATCTTTAGAAAAATTCTTAAGATAAAAAGGATAAAGGATATTAAAAAGGATAAAGATCTTCCAAAGCCATTGCTAGCACATACGGCGTCGAACGCACGTCTCAGTTGTTGGGTCTTTTAAACAGTGGCAAATAGCATGCCTGTTACCCAACCTTGCCGCAACGGGGATCAATCCTTGGGCAGCGTATTGCCAAGCGGAGTATGAATCCTCTATGCTAAAGGGCGAAGGCTTATTACTTCTTCTCATATTTTTACTCGCTGCTAAATTGGAATTTTTGTAAAAGTGAACCATCGTGCTGAGAGCAGTGGGAACGATATGGAATGTTTCATGACTTGGCATTGCCACATTTATACTGAAAAGAAACTTTAATTCTGGAAACTATTTTTGACAATCAGGAAAATCTTTCTGTTAGTCTTGTTCTACAGCCCAAACCAACACAACCCGGTTTCCATGAGTATAGAGGGGTCCATATCCGGATAGTCAAGGGGTACGGACTATATAATAATGTTGCTCTCCCAATTATTGGAGGGCAACTCAAACCCTCCCCCCTTGTCCCCCCACGAAACAGCGCCCCTGGGGAGGAGTTTACAAAAAAAAAAATAAAAACGCATCAAAAGTTTGTTTATATTCATTTTTGTTACTTTTTACGAGTTGGACAAACATTTCAGGTGGAGGGGATTCAAACCCCATAACCCCCCTGGATACGGCCTTGGTTACGAGAAATTTGTAATGTTTTGAACCGTTGTTAGAGAATATTGCTGATGAATTTTGAACCCACATAAAAAATATATAAAATATTTAGGTTACGTTAGGTTAAGTATTTAATATATGCAATGCTTTTTAAATAGATATTAAATAGATAAGACAAGATAAGTATCTTTGTAGATTTGCACCTAAGAAATTAAACTATTTTCATGAAATTTGCTAGAAATTTTTGATTTTGGTAAGTAAAATGGCGTTATGCTAAACAAAATACATTTTACTGGGGATAGGAGGAAGTAAAAAATATGTTTTGCAAAAACATATGTTTTTGCTTCTTTTTTTGCAAAAACTTCTTTTTGCAAAAATATGTTTTCGGTCGATTTATTCTTACTTAAGCAATTGAATGTGAAATTGTTATATTGTGATTAGGCATCCAAGATGCAGTAAACTATAATATCTAAACCTGCAGATTCTAACTATTCTGAGTAAGAAAAAGAGGATGTGTCGTGATATGGATAAAAGAAAATTCCCAAATATCACAGGCAATCCCGTATCCAGGATTTTTTTTTTGAGGAGGGGGGTTTACAAAAAACAGTATTTTTGTGTTATCCCGAACACACTCAATAAATTTGTTTTCTTTGATCTGAGCAAAACCGCTTTTACTCTGGCATTCGGTAATAATTAGCTTGTGTTTTCGTGGAATTTGTTTTAAGGTATATTTAATTTATTATATTTTATTTTATATTTAATTTATTTTGAGGTATATTTATTTTATTATAAGGTATATAAATTTATTTTAAGGTATAAGGTATGTTTTAATCAAATATTTAATATATATAGGTGGTTAGGCTAGGTATTCAATATAATGCATTCTGGGTGGCCTGCTTTCCATAATTCTTTGTTGTGGTTTCAATAATTTTCTTACTAAAGTATTATATTTTTATCATTTTTAGATATATTTCATTATACCTAACTTCACTTCTTGAGCGTGTTCCGAACAATATATAAGTACCCGAAAAGCTTGACGAAACTCATCCAAAAATTTGTTTATATGCGTGTTTGTCACTTTTTATGAGTCGGACAAAGATTGTGGTGGGAGGACTCGAACTTAGTAACCCCTCCTCACTGGATACAGCCTTGATCTCAGGAGCCGCACAAGGTTTCGGGACCTGGGTAAAACCAAACAACCAGTCTTGCTTTGATTGAGGGGTTTGAGGGCAAACCTTCGTTTCCAAAAAAAATCAATATAATACTTTTTGATTGCGCATCGACGTTCTTCACCCAAGACCCCCCCCCCGACACTATGCACCTAAGATTTGGTAACCTTAAGCTAGACATATAGTCATGAAACCATTTTAGGAATATTTGCATACTCATTGTTAGATTGAAACATAGAAATAATAGTGAGCAATCATCTTGAGGAGGTAGGGCTGTCATACCAAGATCTTTCTGTTTGAGGGGGCTAGAGTACAAATCTTTGTTTTTCAAAAAAGTGTCACATATTGCTTTTTGGCTTAAAAAATTGATTCGCTACGCACCCAAGAATCAATATCCTGAAACTAAACAAATACGCAAGGGTAATTTGGCTTCATTTCTAACGCACACTTAACAGAATAATGTGATTGGCTTACGGAAAAACGTCACAGAAATAAACCAATAGAATTATAGCATATTTTAAACACGGAATTATAGAATAGTAATTGGTCTTCTTCTCTCTGTCAATACCTACCTTACAGAAAATGATTTTTTTTTTCACCCATCAGGGTTAGGTTCATATTCAAAGCAATGCACACATTCATACGATTAGTCTCATGCATCCCTTTCAGAAAATTTCAGACAATAAATAGGCCAAATTTTATTTTCAAATCCCAGTCAGGGAAGATCCTCTGAAACCCTTTCATGAAT
Organism: Artemia sp. Qi Xiang Cuo; assembly: GCF_049724085.1. NCBI lineage: Eukaryota > Metazoa > Arthropoda > Branchiopoda > Anostraca > Artemiidae > Artemia > Artemia sp. Qi Xiang Cuo. The sequence goes on from NC_142811.1 coordinate 5,080,948, forward strand.
TCTGGCTCAAAATACTCGTGTTCTAATTGGAAATCATTCGGTGTGACCTGTATCATGTTGACAGATCAAGTGAAGAAGAAGAGGATACAGCCTAGAGTTTTTGGAAAGCGAGCTCCAACTTTTTTTTCTATTTCTTCAGGCTTTACACGAGTATCCAGAATTCGAAGGAAAAGATACGAGGAGATTTGTCTCTCCTTCGACAGGTTAATCGATTCAAGAAGACAAGGCATATCCCTTTCTTAAGGAAGGTGTTAGGCACTATGTTGCTGACTGTACACCATGAAAAAATATGCAACGCTATAAAAGCTAGCTGGTGTTTCTACCAACAATAAAGTCAGAACTTACCCGATAATTTATTACAGGGGAGAGGGGAGAATAATAAAAAAAGTATATATGATAATTTGAGCAAAAAACGTCAAGATATTTGGGAAAATTTCGTTGAGGTCAGGCACCAAGACCCCCTTTGTACATTCCTGAATTAAATATGACTTATTACTTTTAACAGATTATCCTAGTAAAAATTACTAAAATTTTAGTAATAGTTATCTGCTTTTTTATATTTTTCTGATTAATTGGTATATTTGTAATGCTAGTTTTACAAAACACTAAGTTGTTATGATTTATGAGATTTCACTTAAATTTTGTACTATTTACAAAATCATTCGTTTTAAATTTAACAAATTTACAAAATTTTATTAAATAGCCAAATCAAAACTGTTGGACATACACTTAAAATTTATAATTAATTTACAAAAACGTTTGTCATAAACTTACGAATTTATCTAAATTGTATCAAATCTACATGGTAATCTATTGGAAGTTACCCAATTTTAACAATTTTCTAACTTTTTCTACTAAATGAATTTTTATATTTCAAAGTAAACTTACTACTATGTTTTTTTATGTATTTACTAAATGATAAGGCTGTGTTAATGGTAAGGCGGTAAGGCTGTAATATTGCTAGTAAATTTGAAAGAGAACGTCCATGGAGACACTATTTTGGTGTTATAAAATTACTGTAGAGAAAAAAGCAAAGGAACCACAGCTGAAAATATGCGCATAAAGTTTGGAGTGGATTCAGAAGTAAGAGAGGAGTCTGAAGCATAAGAAGCAGAGTTGGAAGCGAAAAGCCATGTGCATATCCAACAATTAGAACCCAGCCTCTTCCTGTCGAATGTTTACATAAGAAAGATTTAGGTTCTGAATCAGGTGGATTAAAAAAGAATTTTCTACTGCCAAAAACAGAATGCAGAGCAAGAAGATAGAAAAAAACTGACAGAGACAAATAGAAAAAAGTGGATAAACTGAAAACAAAAGAAAGCAGAGCAAGAGGAATCATAACTGGCAGAGTTGCTCTGTATTAGAAAGCTTTATTTAACGATACTTCTAGATTGAAAATTAATTTGCGGCTGCCAAAAAAGAGACAGGAGAGTTAAAAGAGAAAAAAGAAAGCAGGGAGGAAAAGAAAGAACAAGAGAAATTTATGGCAAAAGAAAGCAGCATGGGAAGAGGATGCGTTGCAAAGTGAAGAAAAAACGTCTGAAGCATAGGAAGCACGAACTTATTCAGCTGGCAGAGCAAGAAGAGCAACAGCAAGGAGAGAAAAGAAAAAGCTGACAGATAAATAGAAATCAAAAGAAATATAAAAACCTAGAGCAAAGGAAAGCAGAGCATGATGAAGCAAAGCTTGATGAACCAAGTTATGTGATTCAGCAAACAACAGCATCCAGCCACTAAGTGTCTACTGTTTGCATTAGAAAGCTTTGGACTCCTCTAAAACCTGTGGATTAAGAGTGAATTGTCTGCTGCCAAAAGAGGAAGCAGAGCAAGATGAAGCAGAGCTGGATGAACCAAGTTATGTGATTCAGCAAACAACAGCATCGAGCCACTAAGCGTCTACTGTTTGCATTAGAAAGCTTTGGACTCTAAAGCCTGCGGATTAAGAGTGAATTGTCTAGTGCAAAAAGAGAAAGCGGAGCAAGATGAAGCAGAGCTGGATGAATCAAGGTATGTGATTCAGCAAACAACAGCATCCAGCCACTAAGCGTCTACTGTTTGCATTAGAAAGCTTGGGAATCTAAAGCCTGTGGATTAAGAGTGAATTGTCTGCTGCCAAAAGAGGAAGCAGAGCAAGATGAAGCAGAGCTGGATGAACCAAGTTATGTGATTCAGCAAACAACAGCATCGAGCCACTAAGCGTCTACTGTTTGCATTAGAAAGCTTTGGACTCTAAAGCCTGCGGATTAAGAGTGAATTGTCTAGTGCAAAAAGAGAAAGCGGAGCAAGATGAAGCAGAGCTGGATGAATCAAGGTATGTGATTCAGCAAACAACAGCATCCAGCCACTAAGCGTCTACTGTTTGCATTAGAAAGCTTGGGAATCTAAAGCCTGCGGATTAAGAGTGAATTGTCTGCTGACAAAAGAGAAAGCAGAGCAGAAAGAACATTTACGTCAAATTTGTGCTGAGATGTTGGCGAATGTCCTTAAAGTCAACCATCCACTACTGTCACTTTCTCTAGTATTTCCTCCATACCTCTTTTTCATAATATATGCTCCAAAAAAGCTTTTTCCAAAATACTAGGACCTAGAAGGTTTATTCTGCATATAGTCCGAGCAAGCTGTGAGCCTCTAAATGTTTGTCTTGCAGTCTTGACATGACCAGTGTTGCCAGAATGGGAGCATTTGGACCCCTTTTTTGGGTGGTTGTATATCGAATTCTTCAAATCTACACATTTTTTGAAGCCTATTTTTATAATAAAGAAAAATCCACTTCAGTGCATTTTTTCCTCCAAAAATGCACCCATTGGCATCTTTTCGTTTTTTTGGCCGGGCTATCTTCTTCTTCTTGTTCTAACTATTAGAGTCTTCGGGATACTCTAGGCCTTCAAGATATTTTTCTTTCTTCGTAGCCGATATATGATACAAACATTTATACGAGAGTATTGCACAAGAGTATTACCCGACTAATCATAATTAAAACCACTTATTAAAGAATCCAAGGTGTCAAATCATCTTGCTGGAGGTGTTGGAAGCGGCACAATTAATCTAATAGGAACAATGACTTATTTTCTATAATGATCTTGATCTTCTCATGGTGTGAACATTAAGCTTATTATAGTAATTTTCTTCTGGGTTAGACTCTATATTTTCCCATTACTTTAAATATATTGATTTCCTGGTTATTGTCAATGCTGATGAAATATCTCACAAAATTTGGATGAACCATAAGTGATTGAGCCCCCCCCCCAAAAAAAGAGAAGAAAATCTTAAAGCAAAAAGAGATAAAAATTAAAACATTTTATGTCACCCACCCCCTTATAGACCTATCTTTGGTTTATTTATGCCTGAAAACGGCAATTGTACAAGGTTTTAATTGTGACTGTTTTAAAATTATCAAGTTTGTCAGTGTTGCCGCATTGAACTGTAAAAACAAAAAAGCAAAACTAATGAGTTAAATGTGACAAGACCTTTAGTCCAGAAAAATTCAAACAATAACAATATGTTTATTTATAAAGACGACCACATATTCTATGTTCCACTTCTTAAGCTGTTTGATGTCATTTGTTATTAACTATTTTTCGCTGATTCCTTACTCTTTTTTTTTTTTTTTTTTACCCGCTACTTCCAAAAACTGAAAAACTACACAAGGAGGTCTTTTTTATTAAAAATTAAATCCCTGATTTTTCTTAATTTTTAAAGATACATATGGCTGTGCATGTCTCCACGTAGCCAATTCAAACAATAGGATCCATTTTTACTGACTTTAATATTTTAAGATTGCTGCGGCCCTCTCTGCCTAGTAAATTTTTGCGTACGCACCTTGGGGGAATAAGAAAATGTAATGTTCAAAGAGATGAGGGGTGGTATTGGAATTACGTGTTTTAAGGCAATAAGATCTTCGAGTTAATCTACGTCTATTAAAACAAAACACAGTTCTAGGGACAAATATAAATACAGCCACGCAAGCCCTCACCTACGGAAAGCCAAAAGTTTCAAAATACACAAAATGCAGACGAATTATATATAAAAATATCAAATGAGAGTTCTGCACAAGGCTGGTCCTGTAGAGCCAAGGGGTAAGTAAAAAGCCTGCTGCAATACAACGTCAATTTATTTGAAAGGCTGTACCTGCAGAATCAAGGGGTAAGTTATAAGTCTGATTCAATAGACCGTCAATTTATTTGAAAGGCTGTGCCGGTAGAACTATGGGGTAATTTAAATGCCTGCTTCAATATACTGTCAATTTATTCGAGTTGAGTGTCAAGACATTAAACATCTTGTTTACTTCGAAGAGATATAGACTACATAAATATAGGCTACAATCACGGGCAAAATAATTTCTTTTGCTTGTGTTACCATTTATATTCGAAACCGTTTAGAACCCTTTCTTATCCCAAATACTACCATTTCTTGAACCAGTGCTCTATTGTCACGTATCTTTTAGAAGGAGGGGGAAAGAGTAGGCATGAGCCACGTCTTAGATAACGGAACCAAGTCTGTTTGAGGTTTAATTTGGGACGTTATTTGATGTTTGACTGGAAGGCATTTCCCTTACCTAATTTTCCGAATATGGCCAAAAGTATAAGATAAGTACACTTCTAGTAAATATTTAAGCAACTTTAGTCACAACAGATGTTTCACTCCCCCTCCCCCTCCAGCTCAATTTTTTTCTAAATGCGACCTTGCTTAGAAAATTTATTGGATGCTGAAGTTTTGAAAAAAATACATTAGAACACGGCCAGCCTTACCAGGGCTGGTCAGTTACCTGCAAGACAGCACTTCCAATCTCAAGTTTTCCTGGTTGGAGATTCTTTGAACAGATCTTACAAGGAAACTAACCCGTGTCTATCCACCAAAGGAGTATCCACTCTCCACCGTCCGGTGTATACCCCAGGCGTTACCTTATCACAAGTCATAATGGAGGCCAGAGTGAAGCCGGGCATTCTAAGTAACTCTTACACTTATTGATAAAACACCTTACAAAGTAACTAAGAGCGTCATGTAACGTTTGTATTTTTAGGGGAATATCCCAATTTGTTTTTAAAAGTTAAGCTAGAAAAAATGCTTCAGTCCGACTCAACCGCGGGCTCCTCCATAGACCTTAGAAGAAAAAGGATGTTGCAGATCATACTCAATTTTTTCCAACAAGAAATCAAAATTATATCAGGGTTTTCAATATGTTTTTGCCCAAACGTAGAGCCTAGCATGCTACAATAAGATCCTTTGTCTACATACATCTGAAAGGCCGGTCTGGGTTGAGGCGGACGTTCTCAAGAACTCTTCCACTTGTTGGTAAAGCCCCCTACACAACTACCGGGAATTCCATCTAGCCTTCGTATATCAAGGAAAAAATCTCAGTTTGGTTGATTGAAGTTTTAAAATTTCATCGGGAAAAATTTAAATTAAATTAAAGTTAAACTTAACTAAGTTAAGAAAACTTGAGCTGATTTTAGTCCGATTCAATGCCCTGCTCTATAGATGGACCTCAGAAGAGAGAGGTTATGGCCAATCATGTACATTCTGCCCATGGGAAAATTAAACGTGGGCGAATGAGAAAAGGTCCCAGGGGCACCAATTCAGGACAATTTTTTTTTGGGGGGGGGAGGGAGGGACGCAAGTTTTTGATTTTTGAATGAAGATATAAAGAAATGTTTCCAAACTTGGGGGCCATTTTTTCAAAAGGCATTCCTCAAATCTCGAGAGAGCGGGTACCCCCCCCCAATCGGTACCCCTGTAGGTAATCAAATCATCTGGATGTGTTCAATGCAATTTCACTCATTATTGAAGCCTCCTAGAACATGCCCACATATCTTACGGGCCAGAATTTTAAAACGTTATTAGTAGAGAAACTATAACAAAAGATCTATATTATTCATTCATTAAGGACATAGAGATGGCTATGCAAGAGAAAATGACCCTTCTTCACACTGCATTAGTCCAAGGTATCCTTCTACTTTCGCAAGCATAGTCACGGTCTATGATTAGGCCTCTGGCTTTTTTTTTTCAATACAGAGGATATCCTATATAAAAGGGCCTCTCTTCAAAAGCGGATACAAATAGGTGAAATTTATAATTATTTTGAGATCAACGACCCAAACAACCACTGCGTTTAGAATAGATCTTATATATAAACGTATCTTAGCTTTGAGAGGTGGCTTTAATTGGTAGGAGGGGGGGGGGAATTTGCCTCCTATACCCTCCCGCCTACATTTCATAATTGATATTATCTTCATTAAAGGTTATTTATATCGAAGGAATAGGAGAAATATATATTGAAAATAATTCAATATATCAATTGAAGTATTTTAGTTGCTTTTTAGTGAATTAATAATAAAAAATATTTTTCAAAAAATGAGTTTTCAATAAAAAGTAAAACCTAAGATGTAAAATTATACAAATCTATGACGAGCAGTTGTAAAGGCATATAATAATTCGAACTTAAAACAAACATGTATTAAACTGATTTATTACATCAAACATACAGATAACTATTATTGCTATAGGCGAATAAACGGACCCTAAAAGGAGCAGAAATTGAAATGAAAAATTAAGTCGAACTTAAAATGGACAGAAACTGGACCCTTAAAATGGACCCTTACAAACGGAGTGGCCGGGGGCGGGGTTAACCTAAATCAATAATACAATGAAAGCATATGGATGTACACCCCAGTAGAGCACTGAAGTAAAAAGCCTTAAAAACCAAAGCTTGGATACAAGTTACAAAAATATTTTTAGGCGAGAATTAAATAAAATACATGTCTATGTATTTTACATAGGTTATGTAGGTTATACATAACCACCCTATGCATAATTTCAATTCTTTTCATTTACATATATATATATATATATATATATATATATATATATATATATATATATATATATATATATATATATATATATAGCGACGAAGACCACACTGCCTTTCCATCATAAACAACAAGTAGAACAATAGGGAAATTCTTTATATAAGACAGTGGGACGCAACTTTAAATGAATATTTCGGCCCTATATTTAAGGGCCGTCCTCAGCAAAACAAATGTAGAATAAGCAATATAAAAGAACGCCCATTAAAATACAATCTTTAAAACTAAAATATTTTCAAAACAGCCCTAGCATCATTACTTCAAGGATTGTATTTTAATGTGGGTTCTTTTATATTCGTTTTTTCTACATTTGTTTTTCTGATGATGGTCCTTGGACATAGGGTCGAAATATTCCTTTAAAGTTGCGTTGCACTGTCTTATATAAAACATTTCCCTATTGTTCTACTTGTTGATATATATATATATATATATATATATATATATATATATATATATATATATATATATATATATATATATATATATATATATATATATATATATATATATATATATATATATATATATATATATATATATATATATATATATATATATATATAATATATATATATATATATATATATATATATATATATATATATATATATATATATATATATATAAGTAGTAAGCTAGAATGCACTACTGAAGGTGATTGCGTAATATGCCTTACCAGGGTCATAGTAAAGCATCTAGTACCACTGCCAGTGATTGCGTAATATGCCTTACCACGGGCCAGGCATCTATATATTTGAACCCTACGCCTGAGGCATCGGGTATGTGTGTAGGTTTTCAAGTAATTGGGGTTACCAGGGTCATTTGCAAAGAGGTACCATTTCTATAGAAGCTATAGTAATTTGAAACTTGAAAATCTAAATGCAAATTCAAGTTTTTTCTGACACAATTAACTGAATTACTATTTCATGATATACAAGTTTTTTTTTTAGGTTAAATCCGTCTCGGAAAAACCAGTGTATCTTTTTAGTTTTCTTTACAATTCATATTAGTAAGAGACTTGAATTCAAAGAGAATAGTTTTTATTTGCAAGGATATTAGTAGAGGAAAAAAATGAGTGGTGCATTACATTATTGGAGATTACTGTTGGAGCTAACAACAGTGATGTAATTACTTCTTTAGTTTACGAGATTTGCGAATTTTTTGCGAAGAGGTATTAGCGTAAAGGTATTGCGATGGTTAAGAATGCCTCACGGCTAATTAAAGAATGGGGTGCTTACATCAGATACTTAATAGATTTGACGCTTACAAGAGACATTGCTAGAGTCAAATATATTTGGTGTTGGTGATATTATGACCCTCCAAGTCCCCTGGGGAAAGGGCTGCACAGTGTATCGGTATCGGACGTATTATTTTTGGGCGTATTGGTATCGCAGGTATCTATACAGATTTTTAGTAGCTCGTATAAAAGATATTACTCAAATCTACGTTCTTCCTATAAATTCAACCATCAGCAACTTCAAAACGGCACTAAAAACGGCACTTTTGGTGCAATGTCTCAAGTGGAAAAGCTGGGGCTAGTAGACTACCAGCACTTTTAGATTGACGTTTAATGGCTCATTCGAAAGCTAATGCTCGTATCTATGTGATTTTTATCATTTCTACCATCACTTAAAAAAATAATTTTGATGTCATTTCTTAATTATATTAAATAAAAAAAACAAGTTTTTTTAAATTAAAGCAAGGAGCGACGGTAAAACTTAAACCGAACAGAAATTATTCCGTATATGAACGGGGCTGTCCCCTCCTCAACGCCTCGCTCTTTACGCTAAAGTGTTTCATTTTTTTAAAAAAAAGAGTCGTGAGAAAGTCAAACTTTTGCGTAAAAAGCGTGGTGTTGAGGCGGGGGCAGCCCCTTTCATATACAGAATAATTTCTGTTCGTTTTAAGTTTTAACGTCGTTCCTTACTTTAAGTTAAAAAAAAACAAACTTGTTTTTCTTTATTTAATTTTTGAACGTTTGTTAATTAATTCAGCTGGTACGGAAAAACGGTACATGTTACATATTAGCGTAAACATAAGACTAAGAAATGATTCAGTATAAACAAGGCTATTGGGTTATTCAGTACTCTCTAGTTATTGGTCAAATATTTATTATATATAATGCTAGGAGGACTTGATTGTTGTTTCAGGTTAGGTCAATTGTTACTTTTTAAATATTCGGCTAATCATAAGACTAAGAAACGCTTCACTATAAATAAGGCTATCGTGTTTTTCCGAACTTTCTAGGGCGGTGGTACCTATTTAGATTAAAAAATTCTAGGAGGAA